>NW_016108411.1:31210-52235 GCF_001604975.1 Cebus imitator
ACCCCAGAATTTAAAGTATAATAATAAAAAATAAATAAACAGATGGAAGGCAAAAAAATAAGCATGATACATCACCTAAACAAAATTAAAAACAAAAACCATATGATCATCTCAATAGATGCAGAGAAAGCATTCAACAAAATTCAGCATCGCTTTATGAGAAAAATTCTCAACCAACTAAGCATGGAAGAGATTATCTCAAAATAATAAAAAACCGTATATGACAAACCCACAGCCAACATCAGACTGAATGGAAAAACATTGAAAGCATTCTCCCTGAGAAGAGAAACAAGACAAGGTTGACCTATTTCACCACTCCTACTCAAGATAATTCTGGATATCCTACCCAGAACAATTAGGTAAGAGAAAAAAATAAAGGACATCCAAACTGGAAAAGAGGAAAGCTATCACATTTTGCAGATGATGTGATTGTATACCTAAAACATCCTAAAGACTCCTCCAAAAGGCTCTTAGATTTAATAAACAAATTCAGTAAAATCTGAGGTTACAAATCAGTAGCACTGCTATACACCAACTATGACCAAGCTGAGAATTAAATCACGAACTCAATCCTTTTTGCAACAGCTGCAAAAAATAAAATACCTAACAATATACTTAACTAGGAAGGTGAAAGATCTCTATAAGGAGAACTACAAAACACTGCTGAAAGAAATCACAGATGATACAAACAAATGGAAACATATCCCATGCTTATGGATAGGAAGAATCAATATTGTGAAAATTACCACACTGCCCAAAGCAATGTACAGATTCAATGCAATTCTCATGAAAATATCAACATTGTTTCCTGCAGAATTAGAAACAATAATTCTAAAATTCATATGCAACCAAAAAAATAGCCTGATGAGCCAAAGCAATCCTCAGCAAAAAGAACAAACGTGGAGGTATCATAGTACCCAACTTCAAAGCATACTACTATAAGACTGTAGCAACCCAAGCAGCATGATACTGGTACAAAAATGGACACATAGACCAATGGAACAGAATAAAGTCAGAAATAAAGCCACACGTCTACAGCCATCTGGTCTTCAACAAAGTCTACACAAATAAGCAATGGAGAAAGGATTTCCTTTTTAATAAATGGTGCTGAGATAGCTGGCTAGCTATATACAGAAAAATGAAACTCGATCCCTACCTTTGACCATATACAAAAATTGACTCAAGATGGATTTAAAGATTTAAATGTAAGACTTCAAATTATAGAAATTGTAGAAGAAAATCTAGGAAATGTCCTTTTCAACACTGGCTTTGGCAAAAAAATCTATGGCTAAGCCCCAGAAGCAATTGAAACAAAACCAAAATTGGTAAGTACAAAAGAATCCACACACCGAGTAAATTTACATACAGAGTAAATAAGCAGCCTACAGAATGGGAGAAAATATATGCAACCCATGCATCAAAGCTCAAATATCCAGAATCTATAAGAAACGATTCAACAAGTAAAAAAGAAAAATTCCATTAAAAATGGGCAAAAGACATGAACAAACACTTCTCAAGAGAAGACATACACATGGACAACAAACATATGAAAAAATGTTTACCACCACTAGTAGTTAGAGAAATGCAAATCAAAACCACAATGAGTTATCCTCTCACACCAGACAGAATGGGTATTACTAGAAAATCAAAAAATAAAAGATGCTTCCAAGGCTGCAGAGAAAAGGAATGCTTGTATACTGTTAGTGGGAAAGTAAATTTGTTCACCCATTGTTGAAAGCAGTTTGTAACTTTTTCAGCAAACTTCGAACAAAACTACCATTTGACCCAATAACTCCATTACTGGGTATATACCCAAAGAAAAATAAATCTCTCTACCTAAAAGACACATGGTCTCATAAGTTTATTGCCATTCTATTCACAATAGAAAAAACAAGGAATCAACCTAGGTGCCCATTAACAGCAGACTGGTTATGAAAATGTTATATATATGCACCATGGAATACAATGCAGCCATAAAAAATAACAAAATCATGTCATGTGCAGCAACATGGATGCAGCTGGAAAGCCATTGCCCAAAGAGAATTAATTTAAAAACAGACAACCAAATACCCCACATCCTCACTTATAAGTAGGAGCTAAGCATTGAGTACACTTGGACATAAAGTTGGGAACAATAGACACTGGGGAATACTAGAGGGAGGAGGACAGGGAGTTGGGTATGAGCTGAAAAACTACCTATTGGGTACTATATTCACTACCTGGTTGACAGGATCATCCATACTCAAACCTCATTATCATACAAAATACCCATGTAACAAACCTGTGTATGTACCACCAAATCTAAAATGAATGTTGAAATTATCTTTAAAAAATTGTTGAAATAAATGAAAGTAGAAACACAACATATCAAAACCTATGTCATTCAGCAAAAGCAGTATTAAGAGTAACGTTCATAACAATACATACCTACATAAAAAAGTAGAAAAACTTCAATATAAAACCTAATGGTAAATCTCAAGGAACTAGAAAAGCAAGATTAAACCAAACCAAAACTTGGGACGGGGAAACACATAGTAAAAATCAAAGCAGAAATAAATTAAATTGAGACTAAAAAAAATAAATAAAACATCAATGAAAGAAACATTAGTTTTTTGAAAGGATAAATAAAATTGAAAAATCATTAGCCAGACTAAGCAATAAAAAAGAGAAAAGACTCAAACAAATAAAACCAGAAATAATAAGGAAGACATTATGACTGACACCACACAAATATAATGGTTTCATAGACCCAAATACATAAAATCAGAAATAATAAAAGAGATATTATGACTGATACCACACAAGTAGAATAGTTCCATAGAGACTACTATGAAAAGCTATACACCAGCAATTTGGAACACCTAATGGAAATGAATAAAGTCCTGAACACAGGCAATCTACCAATATCAAACAAAAAAGAAATAGAAAACCTGAACAATTATGACTAAAGATTAAATCTTTAATAAAATGTCTCCTGATGTGGTTTGAATGTATGTCCCCTCCAAATCTCATGTTGAAATGTGACCTCCAATGTTGGAGGTGGGGCCTAGTTGGAGGTATTGTATTATGGAGGCAGAGCCCTCATTAATGGCTTAGTGTCATTCCCTTGGTGCTGCATGAGTTCTTGCTCAACTAGTTTACTAGAGATCCTGTTGTTTAAAAGAGTCTGGGACCTCCCCCTTCTATCTCTCACTCCCTTTCTCCCACGTCATATCACCTGCTCCCCCTTTGGATTCTGTCATGATAGTAAGCTTCCTGAGTCTTCACCAGAAGCAAATGCTGGAGGCATGCTTGTACAGCCAGCAGAACCATCAGCCAATTAAACCTCTTTTCTTTATAAATTACCCAGCCTCTGGTTTTTACTTATGGCAACACAAAAACAGAATACTTCATCTCCTATCAAAGAAAAGCTCAGTATGTAATGGAGTCATTGCAGAATTCTACCAAGTATTTAAAGAAAAACTAATATCAATTCTTCTTAAATTCTTCCAGAAAATTGAAGAGGAGTAAATTCTTCCAAACTCATTATATGTGGCCAGCATTATCCTGATACTGATACTGCATATCCTGATTCTGGTTTCAGTATCAGGATACACACAAAAAAAGAAAAGTGTATGCCAATATTCCTGATTAACATAGATTCAAAAATCATCAACAAAATACTAGCAAACCAAACATAACAAAACATTTAAAAGAACATTCACTATGACCAAATGGGATTCATCCCAGGGATGCACAGATTTGCTTAACATACACAAATCAAGAAATGCAATTCATCACATACACAGAATGAAGAACAAAAACCATATAATCATGTCAACATCTGTAGAAAAAGCATTTGATAAAATTTAATGTTCTTTCATGCCAGGCATAGTGGCTCATGCCTGTAATCCCAGTACTTTGGGAGGCTGATGCTGGTGGATCACTTGAAATCAGGTATTCGAGGCCAGTCTGGCCAACATACCGAAACCCCCATCTCTACTAAACATACAAAAATTATGCTAGTGTGGTGGTAGGCACCTTTCATCCAAGCTACTTAGGAGGCTGAGGCAAGATTATATAAGATTATGTCATCCACAAACAGGGACAATTTGACTTTTTCCTTTCAAATGGGAATTTCCTTTATTTCTTTCTCTTGCTTAATTGCTTTTGCTAGAACTTCCAGTACTATCTTGAATAAAAGTGGCGAAAATGGGCATCCTTATTTTGTTCCAGATCTCAGAGACAAACCTTTCAACTTTTCACTGTTCAATATGATGTTGACTGTTTGTTTGCCATATATGACCTTTATTGTGTTGCAGTACACTCCTTCTATACCCAACTTGTTGAGAGTTTTTATAATGAAAGGTTTTTGTTTGTTTGTTTTTTCTTTTTCTTTTTCTTTTTTTTTTTTTAGATGGAGTATCAGAGTCTCACTCTGTCTCCCAGGCCAGAGTGCAGTGGCACAATCTCAGCTCACTGCACTCTCCACCTCTAAGGTTCAAACAATTCTCTTGCCTCTGCCTCCTAAGTAGCTTGGAAATGGGATGTCATTTCACACCCACCAGAATGCTTATAATACAAAAATACAATAACAAGAGTTGGTGAGAATGTGAACAAATTGGAATTATCATACTTTGCTGGTGGAAATGTAAAATAGCACAGCCCTGTGAAAAACAGTCTGACATTTCCTCGAATGGTTAAACATAAATCTTATGACCCAGTAATTATATTGCTAGGTATATGCAAAAGAATTGAAAACACATGTCCACATAAAAACGTGTATATGAATGTTCATAGTACCAATATTTATAATACTCGAAAATGGAAACAAGTCAAACGTTTATCACGTGATTGATAAATAAACAAAAGTGGTATACTCATATAATTGAATCTTATTCAACTATAAAAAGAAATGAAGTACTGATACATGCTTCAAAATATATAAACTTTTTAAGCATTTTGTTAAACCAAAGAATCCCATCACAAAGACCACATATGATATGATTCCATCATATGGAAGATTGAGAATAGGCAAATGTAAAAACAAAAAGTAGATTTGTGATTGCCTAGGGCTAGGGGTCAGCAGCAATAGAAAATAAATGTTAGGAGAGCTCCACCAAGATGGCCAAATAAGAACAGCTTCAGAGCGCAGTTTCCAGCAAGAGTGACACAGAGGGTGAGTGATCAACACATTTCCAACTAAGGTACCAGGTGCATCTCAGTGGAACTCATTGGACAGTGAATGTAGTCCAAGGAGGGTGAGCCGAGGCAGAGTGGGACACTGCCTCACCCAGGAAGTGCAGCAGACACCCCTTCTACCCAACGGAGGCCATCAGGTGCATTTCCCACCACTCCAGCACTCTAGTTCAGATATTGCACTTCTCCCACAGTCTTTACAGCCCACGGCCCCACCATCATACAAGCCACCAGCCACAAACCCACCGCAGGTTTCCAGCACAAAACCCACACAAATCTGGGTGGCCATTTTAACTGACACCTAGAATGCCTGTGAGACAGTGCTACCCATTTCCCTGAAAAAGAGGGGGCTGAAGGCAAGGAGCCAGCAGATCTGGCTCGGTGGGTCCCACCTGCACAAAGACCAGCAACCTGAAAAACACTGGCTTGAAAGTTTAGCAGCCAGAGCAGCAGTTTGATCTTGACCCAGGATGTCAAGCTCCCTGGGGAGCAGTCCACGATTACCAAGGCAGTCTACCATTACTGAGGCTGTCTGACATTACTGAGGCAGTTCTAACCTTACCTGTGTAAACAAAACAACAAAGATGTTTACACAGCAGCTGGACAGAGCCCACAGTAGCTCAGGAATGCCTCTGCAGGCAGACTGTAACTAGACTCCCTCCTTGCTGGGCAGGGCATCTCTGAAAAAAGGCAGCAGCACATCAGGGACTTATAAATAAAGCCCCATCTTCCCAGGACAGAGCACCTGCAGAAAGAGGCGGTTGTGAGTTCTGCTGCAGAAGACTTAAACATCCCTGTCAAGCAGCTCTGAATGGACCAACAGAGCTCCCAGCACAACACTTGACCTCTAATAAGGGACAGTCTGCCTCCTCAAGCAGCTACCTTACTCATGTATATCCAAAGAAGCACCTCATAAAGGAGAGCTCTGGCTGACATCTGGTGGGCACCCTTCTGAGATGAAGATGCCAGAAGGAACAGACAGTGACCCTTACTGTTCTGCAGCCCCTGCAGGTAGTTCCCAGGCAAGCAGAGTCTGGAGTGGACATCCAACAGTCCTGTAGCAGAGACACCTGTCAGAGGGAAAACTAAAAAATGGAAATAAATACCTTCAACATCAACAGAAAGGACATCCACTCAGATACCCTTCTGAAAGTCACCAACTTCAAAGACAAAAGGTAGATAAATCCACAAAGATGGGAGGAAACCAGCACAAAAAAGATGAAATCACTAAAAACCAGAACATCTCTCCTCCTCCAAGGCATCACAACTCCTCACCAGCAAAGAAACAAAACTGGATATAGAATGAGTTTGACAAATTGACAGAAGCAGGCTTCAGAAGGTGGGTAATAACAAACTTCACTGAGCTAAAGGAGCATGTTCTAACCCAATGCAAATAAGCTGAGAACCGTGAATAAAGGTTGGCCAAAATGCTAAGTAGTATAACCAGCTTAGAGAAGAACATAAACGACTTCCTGGAACTGAAAACACAGCACAAGAACTTCACGAAGCATACACATGTTTCAAAAGCCGAATTGAAGACCAACTAAGCGAAATAAAATGAGAAGGCAAAATTAGAGGAAAAAGAGTGAAAAGAAATGACCAAAGACACCAAGAAATATGGGATTATGTGAAAAGACCTAATCTACATTTGATTGGTGTACCTGAAAGTGACTGGGAGAATAAATCCAACCTGGAAAACACTCTTCAGGATATTATCCAGAAGAACTTCACCAACACTAGCAAGGCAGGCCAACATTCAAATCCAGGAAATACAGAGAACACCACAGAGATATTCCTCAAGAAGAGCAACCCCAAGGCACATAACTGTCAGATTCACTAGGATTGAAATGAAGGAAAAAATGCTAAGGGCAGCCAGCGAGAAAGGTCGGGTTACTCACAAAGGGAAGTCCATCAGACTCACAGCAGATCTCTCGGCAGAAACCCTTCAAGCCAGAAGAGAGCGAGGGCCAAAATTCAACATCCTTAAAGAAAAGAATTTTCAACCCAGGATTTCATATCCAGCCAAACTAAGCTTCATAAGTGAAGGAGAAATAAAATCCTTTACGGACAAGCAATTGCTGAGAGATTTTGTCACCACCAGGCCTGCCTTACAAGAGCTCCAGAAGGAAGCTAAACATGGAAAGGAATAACCAGTACCAGCCACTGCAAAAATGTACCAAATGGTAAGACCATCAACACAATGAAGAAACTGTGTCAACTAATGGGCAAAACAACTAGCTAGTATCAAAATGGCAGGATCAAATTCACATGTAACAATATTACCCTTAAACGTAAATGGGCTAAATGCCCCAATCAAAAGACACAGACTGGCAAATTGGATAAAAAGTCAAGACCCATCAGTATACTGTTTCAGGAGTCTCATCTCACGTGCAAAGACACACAGGAACTCAAAATAAAGGGATGGAGGAAGATTTACCAAGCAAATGTAGAGAGAAAAAAAAAAAAAATAGTTTAAATTATCAAATACAAAAAAAAAAAAAAAAAAAAAAAAAAAAAAAAAAAAAAAAAAAAAAAAAAAAAAAAAAAAAAAAAAAAAACAGGGACTGCAATCCTAGCTTCTGATAAAATGGACTTTAAACAAACAAAGGTCAAAAGCGACAAAGAAGGGCATTACATAATGGTAAAAGGATCAATGCAACAAGAAGAGCTAACTATCCTGCATATATATGGACACAATACAGGAGTACCCAGATACATAAAGCAAGTTCTTAAAGACGTACAAAGAGACTCAGGCTCCCACACCAGGATAGTGGGAAACTTTAACACTCCACTGTCAATATTAGACAGATTAATGAGACAGAAAATCGACAAGCATACCCAGGACTTGAACTCAGATCTGGACCAAGCAGACCTAACAGACATCTACAGAACTCTCCACCCCAAATCCACAGAATATACATTCTTTTCAGCACCACATCATGCTTACTCTAAAATTGACCACAAAATTGGAAGTAAATCACTCCTCAGTAAATGAAAAAGTGTAAACATCATAACAACCAGTCTCTCAGACCACAGTGCAATCAAATTAGAACTCATGATTAAGAAACTCACTCAAAACCGCAAAACTACATGGAAACTGAACAACCCGCTCCTGAATGACTACCGGATACAAAAAGAAATGAAGACTGAAATAAAAATGTTCTTTGAAACCAATGAAAATGAAAACACAATGTACCAGAATCTCTGGAACTCATTTACAGCAGTGTGTGGAGGGAAATTTATAGCACTAAATGCCCACAAGAGAAACAAGGAAAGGTCAAACATTGACACCCTGATATCATGATTAAAAGAACTAGAGGAGCAAGATCAAACAAATTCAAAACCTAGCATAAGGCAAGAAATAACTAAGATGAGAGCAAAACTGAAAGAAATAAAGACCCAAAAAAATCCCTTCAAAAAATCAATGAATCCAGGAACTGGGTTTTTGAAAAGATCAACAGAATAGATAGACTGCTAGCAAGACTAATAAAGAAGAAAAGAGAGAAGAATATAGTAGATGCAATAAAAAATAATAAAGAGGATATCACCACCGATTCCACAGAAGTAAAAATTACCATCAGAGATTACTACAAACAACTCTATGCACATAATCCAGTAAATCCAGAAGAAATGGATAAATTCCTGGACACTTACGCCCTCCCAAGATTAAACCAGGAAGAAGCTGAATTTCTGAATAGACCACTAACAAGGTCTGAAGTAGAGGCAGCAATTAATAGCCTACCAACCAAAAAAAATCCAGGTACAGATGGGTTTACAGCTGAATTCTACCACACGTACAAAGAGGAACTGGTACCATTTCTTCTGAAATTATTCCAAACAATACAAAAAGATAGAATCTTCCCTAACTCATTTTATGAGACCAACATCATCCTGATACCAAAACCTGGCAGAGAGTCAACAAAAAAAGAAAATTTCAGGCCAATATCCATGATGAACATTGATGCAAAAATCTAAGATAAAATACTGGCAAGCCAAATACAACAGCACATCAAAAAGCTTATCCTAATGATCAAGTAGCCTTCATCCCTGGGATGCAAGCCTGGTTCAACATACACAAATCTATAAACATAATCCATCTCATAAACAGAACCAAAGACAAAAACCACATGATTATCTCAATAGATGTAGAGAAGGCTTTTGACAAAATTCAACAGCCATTTATGCTAAAACATTTTAATAAACCTGGTATTGATGGAACAAATCTTAAAATAATAAAAAATATTTATGACAAACCCACAGACAATATCATACTGAATGAGCAAAAACTGGAAGCATTCCCTTTGAAAGCTGGCACTAGACAAGGGTGCTCTGTCTCACCATTCTTATTCAAAAAATATTGGAAGTTCTAGCCAGAGCAATTGCAAGAAAAAGAAATGAAGTGTACTCAATTAGGAAAAGAGGAAGTCAAATTGTCTCTATTTGCAGATGACATAATTGTATGTTTAGAAGACCCCATCGTCTCAGCCCAAAATCTCCTTAAAATGATAAGCAACCTCAGCAAAGTCTCAGGATACAAAATCAATGTGCAAAAATCACAAGCATTCCTATACACCATTAACAGTCATACAGAGAGCCAAATCATGAGTGAACTCCCATTCACAATTGCTACAAAGAGAATAAAATATCTAGGAATACAACAAAGAACATGAGGGACATTTTCCAGGAGAACTACAAACCACTGCTCAAGGAAATAAGATAGGATACAAATGGATGGAAAAACATTCCATGCTCATGATTAGGAAGAATCAATATCGTTAAAATGGCCATACTGTCTAAAGTAATTTATAGATTCAATGCTGTCCCCATCAAACTACCATTGACCTTCTTAAACAGAACTTTCACACCACCTTAAACTTAATATGGAACCAAAAAAGAACCTGCATAGCCAAGCCACTCCTAAGCAAAAAGAACAAAGCTGGAGGCATCACACTACCTGACTTCAAACTATATCACAAGGCTACAGTAATCAAAACAGCATGGTACTGGTATCAAAACAGGGATATAGACCAATGGAACAAAACAGAGGCCTCGGAAGTAATACCACACATCTACAGCCATCTGATCTTGGACAAACTGGACAAAAACAAGCAATGGGGAAAGGATTCCCTGTTTAATAAATGGTGTTGGAAAAACTGGCTATCCATGTGCAGAAAGCTGAAACTGGACCCCTTCCTTACACCTTATACAAAAATTAACTCCAGATGAATTAAATATTTAAACACAAAACCTAACACCATAAAAACCCTAGAAGAAAACCTAGGCAATATCATTCAGGAAATAGGCATAGGCAAGGGCTTTATGACTAAACACCAAAAGCAATGACAACAAAAGCCAAAATAGACAAATAGGATCTAATTAAACTTAAGAGCTTCTGCACAGCAAAAGAAACAATCTTTAGAATAAACCAGTAACCAACAGAATGGGCAAAAAATTGGCCAAGCTATCCATCTGACAAAGGGCCAATATCCAGAATCTACAAAGAACTAAAACAAATATACAAGCAAAAAACAACCCCATGAAAAAGGGCAAAAGATATGAACAGACACTTTTCAAAAGAAGACATTTATGAGGGCAACAAACATATGAAAAAATACTCATCATCACTGGTCATTAATTAGAGAAATGCAAATCAAAACCACATTGAGATACCATTTCATGCCAGTTAGAATGGTGACTATTAAAAACTTAGGAGACAACAGATGCCGGAGAGGATGAGGAGAAATAGGAATGCTTTTACACTGTTGGTCGGAGTGTAAATTAGTTCAATCATTGTGGAAGACAATGTGGTGATTCCTCAAGGACCTAGAGATAGAAATACCATTTGACCCAGCAATCCCATTCCTGGGTATTTACCCAAAGGATTATACATGGATCTATTATAAAGACACATGCACATGTATGTTCACTGTGGCACTGTTTACAATAGCAAAGACTTGGAGCCAACCTTAATGCCCATAAAAGATAGATTGGATAAGGAAAATATGGCACATATACACCATGGAATACTATGCAGCTATGAAAAAGGATGAGTTAATGTCCTTTGCAGGGACATGGATGAAGCTGGAAACCATTCTCAGCAAACTGACACAAGAACAGAAAACCAAACACTGCATGCTCCCACTCAGAAGTGGGTATTGAACAATGAGAACACATGGACACAGGGAGGGGAACATCACACACTGGGGTCTGTTTGGGGATGGGGGGCTAGGGGAGGGATAGCAGGGAGTGGGGAGATTGGGGAGGGAAAACATTAAGAGAAATACCTAATGTAGGTGATTGGCTGCTGGATGCAGCAAACCACCATGGCACTTGTATACCTATGTAACAAACCTGCACATTCTGCACATGTACTCCAGAACTTAAAGTAAAATTAAAAGAAAAAAAAGAAAGTAAATGCTAATGGGTGCAGCATTTCTGTGGGAGATAATAAAAGTTGTTCTTGAATTGAAAGGGTGACTTTTATTATATGCGAATTATATCTCTAAAAAGATACTTATGTTTAGACATTCAGTAAGCACTGATAAACGACTCTCTAAAAAGGTAGTACTAACTTACACTCCTAGGAATAGCATAGGATGGCATCCATTTCTCTTAACCCTTCACATTTGATGCAATTACTATTTTTACATTCTGAAAATTTAGTGACTGGAATGTGGGTAGTACAGGGCAGGTCTTCCCTGGGATCCTTTCATGTGTCAGGCCCTGGGGATACAGAGATAAATGTAACTCAGTTGCTGACTCAAGTAATGGGGCATGGGGGACAAATAGCAGAGCAGAGGAATGGAGGGAGGTTTCATGGCTCTTAGAGAGCTCAGTCGGTATACTTACTCAGTGTCAGGTGACGAAATGGGTTCAGTGAAGGTTTCCCAAAGGAGGGAAATCCTTAAATGAATAATGAAAGAAGTGAGGCAGGATCCGCATTTAAAGAAGTCCACCACAATACAGTGAGTTTGCCAAACTGCAGGTAACCAGATTCAGCTTTCTATTCTGTGCGCTGATGAAGTCAAGGTCACCAACAAGAAGGCAGAATAGGGTTGGAACATTGTGTCTCAGTGTGATCTGGAATGATTCGAGTTTTTAGGAATCTTGATGCTCAGTCAGGGACCAGACTGGATCCTGGGTAACTCTTCCAGGTTCCAGCCCTCTTATGCACCAGAATATGTCCAGGGCCTTATCTGGAAACTTTGAAACATTTCAGAGAGGCTTAGGGTAGTAATATCTTCACTCCACCATCAAAGACCTGAGATGCCATTCAGCACACATTTCTGGACTATGGAAGTTGGAAACTGGATAGGATGAGAAGGCTGTGGTTTGAATTTGTGTTTTAGGGAATGGAGCCATGCGAAAAGAAACCTACAAGGTTCAGTACCCTCAGGGCCTCTACATCCAGTCTTTCTGGCTGGCATAGCAGACAGCTTTGAGTTTACCAATCACCTAAATGTCACACCATCACAGAGTGTGAGAACCGAACTGTTGAAGACCATGACACAGTTTGGAAAGGTAAGGCCTGCATAGAAGAAGGAGGGGACTTCTTTGAGCTTAAACAAAGAGTTTAAGAGTTATAGCTCCCCAGACTGAAAGAATGAGAACAGGGCTATTTGAGATCATATAGTCAGTGAGGACACTGTGATTGGGAATGACAGAATCATTGTACTGTAAAGACACATGCACACGTATGTTCATTGCAGCACTGTTTACAATAGCAAAAGACCTCAAACCAACCCAAGTGCCCATCGGTGATAGACTGAACAAGGAGAATGTGGCACATATACACCATGGAATACTAGCAAACATAAAAAATGATGAGTTTGTGTCCTTTGTAGGGACATGGATGAATCTGGAAACCATCATTCTCGCAAACTGACATAAGAACAGAAAATCAAACACCACGTGTTCTCACTCATAGGTGGGTGTTGAACAATGAGAACACATGGACACAGGGAGGGGAGCATCACACACTGGGGTCTGTTGAGGGGGAATAGGGGAGGGACAGTGGGGGGTAGGGAGGCTGGGGAGGGATAACATGGGAAGAAATGCCAGATATAGGTGAAGGGGGATGGAGGCAGCAAACCACATTGTATGTACCTATGCAACAATCCTGCATGTTCTGCACATGTACCCCAGAACCTAAAGTGCAATAAAAAATACATATATATAAAGAAAAGTGGCTGGCTGGCTATCAATAAGGTTTGCTGGATAACATTGCATTGGTACTATTTCAACGTAGGTCTAGGCTAGACTTTCAGTCTTGCAGTCTCGGAAACTCAATCTGTTTAACCAGAACTGGTCAGAGTCAAGAGACTGACTCATGCTGATTACCTCACAGCAGCCTGATGTATGAAAACCAGGATGCTGGTTGATAATGAGAAATAGAGCTATGACACTGTTTATATTGGCCTGACCACCACATTCCCTCCCTTTAATAATGTGCAGCCTCACTACATACCAGGTGCTGTTTTGCTTTATGCAATAACTCTATGAAGTAGACACTTGGTAATCCCATTGGAGAGATGGAGAAATGGAGGCACATAAAGATTAAGAAACTCACAAGTCTGCTGTGTCCATGTTGGCCTCACTGATTCTCCCTTTTCTACACTTCCATGGCTCACTGGCATATTTTTTCCTTACACATGTCAAAATCGTCAACCAAGTTATAGACAAGAATTGCCAGTGGAAGGCATTATGTTTCGTGAAGGTGATTTTTCTCTTTGATTCATTGTACATTCACTTTACAGTGTGACTCTCAAGTAAGATTTTATTTCCAAGTTCCTGAGACAGTTTTATTGTTGCTCTCTTAAATTACCTAAATTTTTTCATCATATCATTTTTTAAAATCCAACAAGTTTAAAACTTCACATGCTATAAGCATTTTCCATTAATATCTGTACTAATCTTCCGTCTAGTAGATGTTCTACAGTTTGCTTATTCTCATCATCATTAAAAATAATTCCTTTATTATTTAATTTATTGAAAGAAAATACACTATTTCCTTTCCATTATTTCTCATTCACTCTCTTTAAGGTAGTGAATGAATTATTTTTTTAAATTATACAGGTAACATTTGAATGCATTCTCAATGAAAATATTTGAAATATTACAGATTAGACTAAAGTTCCCTATGTCTATCATCCCCTGTCACAGTCCCCTTTATCTCCCTTCCCAATGGTAACCATCATTATTGAGTTGGTTCGTGCCCTTTCAGATTTCTTTCTATGGATTTACATATATATGTAGAACTGAATATAAAATATGTAGTTTTGTTTTCTGTGTATTCATTTAATATGAGCTGTATTATACTGTACCTACACTTCACATGTAGCTTTATTCACTCAAAATTATACCATGAAGATCTAGTTCTGTTATTACATAGAGAGTTACCTCATACACCAAGGTTTATATAGGCATTCCTTTATTTATAAGCCTTTAGTTTGTTTCCCAATTAGAACTTTTGAAAACAGTACTTCAGTAAACACACATAGATGTATTGTAAATGTATACAGGTGTTTTGGAAATGTGCATTTTAAATTTTGATATAAATATAGGGCATCTGTCAATTTTTATTTTCTTGAATATTAATGTCATTGATCATCTTTTTTTTTTTTTTAAGACACGTTTCTTAAGTCTTCAGTCTTCAAGTCTTTTGATCCATAGGGTTCCCTTCTTATTTCCCCTTTTTTCCTAGGAATGTGATGAAGAAATCAAGTTGTTGGTTTCACAGGGTTTCCCCAGTTGAACTTTCTGGATTTCATTCCTATGGTATCATTTAACATATTCTCTGTCTTCCGTATTTCCTACAAGTTGGTCAGATTCAGGTTCAATTACCGTGGAGATTCCTCATAGGGCATATGGAGTTCTCCCATCAGGAGGCACATAATATCTGGTTGTCCCTTAAAGGCTAGATCCTTTAATTCATTAGGAGTTGCAGAATAGTGATATCCTATCATTCCATATTCATTTACTAGACTACTTTTTTTTAAATAAAGAAAACTTCCCTTTGTCTGCTTTTTGGAAACTACCAGTACAGTTTGCATAGGACAGGCAGGATAAATGCTTGACTCTTTCCCTTTATTTACTGATTTTCAAAATAATCAGTTGGTTCCCTGTCATCTTTCAAGCATGATCAATTTTTTTCCAGTATTATAAGCATATAGCTTTAAACATTTCAATCCATTATAATTAGTCTCTTTACTGATGATCAATTTATCCAGTCTTTGGCCACTGGGAGCCTTTACACACTGGCTACTGTGTCCTTTTGACAGAACCCTATTGGTCTGTGATAGCCTCCTTGCTTTCTGAGACTCCAAGATTTTGGAGACTCTACTTGTCCATTTCCTGCCCCTAGACTAGACATCAGCATTTCTCCTAAGATCCCTGGTTCCTTTTAATGTAAAATAGTGTTTGAAAATAAATATCTGGGCCCTGGTCATTATGATTTTTCCAATCAAGATTCAAGATTAAAGGATATTTACTTCATCTCAACAATCTACATCCTCTTTCTCCTACAAATAAAATCCTGGTTCTCAAGACAACAACATACAATCACTCATCTGCATTATCCCACCATATACAGATAACAATTTCAGAATAACAATACTAGTGCTGTGCCACCAAAAATGTGATTACTACAAAGAGTTTAGGATTCTTTTGAAGATATTTTTGTCCTTATCTTAAGATGTATTATGTTAGAATATACATCAATGTTGTTGTGTTTTAAAGTTACTTTATGTGTGATTATGTTCGAGTCTGGATACACAGGTTCATTTGTTTCATTTTGGTTTGCACTTAAAGTTTTTTATTTTTAATTTTTGTGGGTACATAGTAGGTGTATATATTTGTGGGAAATATGAGATATTTTAATATGGGCATGCAATATGTAATAATCAAATCAGGATCAATGGAGTGTTCATCACCTCGAGCATTTATCTTTTGTGTTACAAATAATCCAATTATATCATTTTAGTTTTTTTAAATGTACAATTAAATTATTCACTATAGTCACCCTGTTGTGCTATCAAATACTAGATAATATGTATCCTTCCTAACTACTTTTTGAGAATTGCTGTTCTAAAAAGTTATGTTAAATTTGTATAATATACTTACATGGTTCCAAAGTCAACTCTACAGAAGGAGGTATACTCAAAGAAGACTAGCTTTTCTCCCTGTTTCTTTATGTTATTTGTTCCCATCCCCTGTAAGTAATCATTTTCCTTTTATTGCAGCTTATCTTTCCTTTTTAAATACAAATATATGTATAAAAGAAGATATAGAATTTTATATCTATACATACACGTATTTATTTATTCATTTCTCTTCCCTTATGTGGCCGGTGTGATATTATGCACACTTTTATCCACCATGCTTTTTTAAAAATAAGCAACATATCCTGGACATCACTCCATCACAGTACGGAGATATATTCTTTGTTACTTTTCTGCCAGTACCCTGTTGAGAGATACTTGCATCATTTCCAATCTTTTGCTGTTATAAAAAAAGCTGAAATTAAGAACACTGTACATATTTTTAAGACAGAGAGCCAAATAATGAGTGAACTTCCATTCACAATTGCTACAAAGAGAATAAAATATCTAGGTATACAACTAACCAAGGGATGTGAAGAACCTCTTGAAGGAGAAAACTCCAAACCTTTGCTCAAGGAAATAAGAGAGGACACAAACAGATGGAAAAACATTCCATGCTCATGGTTAGGAAGAATCAATATTGCAAAAATGGCCATACTACCCAAAGTAACTTACATTTTCAATGCTATCCCCATCAAACTACCATTGACTTTCTTAACAAAATTGGAAAACATCGCCTTAAATTTCACATGAAACCAAAAAAAAAATGCCTGCATAGCCAGACAATCCTAAGCAAAACAAACAAACCTGGAGGCATCATGCTACCTGACTTCACAGAACTAGAAAAGACAATCCTAAGATTCAGATGGAACCAACAAAGAGCCTGCATAGCCAAAGCAAGACTAAGCAAAAAGAACAAATCTGGAGGCATCACATTACAGGACTTCAAACTATACTATAAGGACATAGTCACCAAATCAGCATGGTACTGGTATAAAAACAGGCACATAGACCAATGGATCAGAATATAGAACTCAGAAATAAAGCCACATACTTACAGCCAACTGATCTTCGACACAACAACAACAACAACAACAACAACAACAAAACATAAAATGGGAAAAGGACACGCTATTCAACAAACGGTGCTGGGATAATTGGCAAGCCACATGTAGAAGAATGAAACTGGATCCCCATCTCTCACTGTATACAAAAATCAGACTTAAATCTAAGGCCTGAAACTATAAAAATTCTGAAAGATAACATTGGCAAAACTCTTATAGACATTGGCTTAAGTACAGATTCCATGACCAAGAACTCAAAAGCAAATGCAACAAAGACAATGGTAAATAGGTGGGACTTAATTAAACTAAAAAGTTTCTGCACAGCAAAAGTAATGGACAGCAGCATAAGCAGATAAGCCACAGAGTGGAAAAAAAACCTTCACAATCCATACATCCAAAAGAGGACTAATATCCAGAACGTACAAGGAACTCAAACAAATTAGCTAGAAAAAGACAAACAATCCCATGAAAAAAATGAAAGAAGGACACGAATAGACAGTTCTCAAAGGAAGATATGCAAATGGACAGCAAGCATATGAAAAAATGCTCAACATCACTAATGATCAGGGAAATGCAAATCAAAACCACAATGTGATATACCACCTAACTCCTGCAAGAATGACCAAAATAAAAAAATCAAAAAATAATAGATATTGGCGGGGATGTGGGGAAAAGGAAACACTCTCACACTGCTGGTGGGAATGTAAATGAGTACAAAGCACTAGTACAACTATTACAAACTGTGGAAGAGAAGTGTGGAGATTTCTTAAAGAACTAAAGGTAGACCCACCATATGACCCAGCAATCCCACTACTAGGTATCTACCTAGAGGAAAAGAAATCATTATACAAAAAAGATACTTAACAGCAGCAAAATTTGCCATTGCAAAAATATGGAACCAGCCCAAATGCCCATCAATCAATGAGTGGATAAAAACATTGTGATATATATATATGCGTGTGTGTGTCTGTGTGTGTGTATACACACACACAGACACACACAAACCACACACACACACACATATATATAGCACAATTTTAGTGTGTGTGGTGTGTGTGCACACACACACACACGCATATGTATATACACACCATGGAATACCATTCAGCCATATAAAGGAATGAAAAGGTGGCATTCGCAGCAATCTGGATGGAATTGGAGACAATTATTCAAAGTGAAGCAGCTCAGGAATAGAAAACCAAACATGTATGCCCTCACTCATAAATGGGTGCTAAGCTATGAGGATGCAAAGGCATAAGAATGATATGGTGGACCTTGGGGACTTGGGGGAAAGGTTGGGAGGGGGGTGAGGAATAAAAGACTACCATCAGTAGAGTATATACTGCTCGAGTGATGGGTGCACCAAAATCTCACAAGTCACCACTAAAGAACTTACTTAACCAAACCCCACTTGTTCCTGAAAAGCACATGGAAATAAAATGAAAATGAACTACAAGACATCTAATAATGATGGGCCATTCAAATGGCTCACAAGTATCCTTTCCCGGGGCAAATGCTGAGCCATTGATTTTCTATGGCTCTCCCACCAAATGGCCTCTCTAGCTTCCCCAACCTTTGTCAGTGGAACTGCTAGCTCCATATAATAGGGACTTGGTCATCTTTGGTGCCAACCTCCGGGGTCATACGGCCATATCCAGCTCTGGTGGTCCATTGGTTCCCTCATAATACTCAACACTTTCTGGCCTTACTCAACACAGGTTCTCTGGTCACTTGGACTCCTGGGGATGCTTCCAAATTCAAGCAGATGATTCTTTTTCACCAAGGTGGATTACAGGCTATAGAAGCGAGGGTATGCAACCCCTTGCCAACCCTCACCAATGAGACCATTATTCCGTGTGATTTCACCATGATCATAGCACCCATTGAATTCACCAGCCTGATAATACGCGTTGATGCCCTGATTCAAAGGACAACAAGCTGGGTCAAACTGAAAACGATTGTGTTAATCATTGGGCGAGCCAAATGGACCCCAGTAATACTTTCCATATGGGTGAAATTTGTCAATCCCCGCAAATATATGAATACATTTGGACTCCAAGCCATGGATTTCCAACTCTGATTCCCGTTTCCTGAGCACAACCCCCATACTCCATTTCCGTGTCCTTTCCTTGACCTGAATGCCATCCACAAAGAGTTGACACCTGGACCCAGGGCAGGAAAATACACAGATGGATCAGTGAAATATCCAACATGACTTTTCTGTTTTTCTGGAAAGCAGGCACTACCCCTTTCTAAGGCTTTCCACAGTTATGATGGATTTAAAGGTTAGCTAATTTCAGGCCCTTCCCGACAGGAAATAAAAGTATTGGCTTACGGACCCATGCCTACCACCACACAGATCTCGCAGAAAGGAGAGAAAGATGGCTACCGCGGGCCTGGCTATGCCTGATATGGTTGATGGCTTGGATCTGGAACACAGCTTTCCCTACTCAGTGCCAGACCATCCGGGCAGTATTGCACCCACAGCGTCATCCTGATGTGTAGTGTGCAACTATTCCTCTACAAAACCATAGACTGGGCATATGAACAGTATCCTGACCAGCCATCTGGATGAACAAAATACAATGTGGTCCTACACTGGTAGTGCTCCCTGGAGCTACCTTCAGTGTAGTTATGATGATAGGCTTTCTGACCTTGACCTGTGCCTCCAAGTCCTGAATTTGGCTCAAGAGTCATACTGGCCCTGGGAGCCCATCACTGCATCCTGGATGACGACTACAGCCCAACCAGTCACAGTATCTCAAAGGATGGCCACAGTCCAAACAACCACCACCTTCTAGACTCCTGGGTTATAACCCTCTCCTTCCCCATCCTCCTCATTGTGTGCAAGAAAACACACTTTTAGGACCAGCTTCACTAGAGTCTTCATACCCAACCGAGGAGAACAAAGCCCATTCCCACCAGGTCTAAAATTTTGGCCCCCTGTGTCTCCTGAGGCAAGGTTACTGCTTGAGGCTACCTACCCCCCTGTGCTAATCTGTGTGTATACGTGGCTGAAGTTACATCCCAAAGGGCGGACCTCACGCATCGCCAGGGCTGCTACCTGCCCCCACGAGCAGACCCCCCCTTTTATTTGCTGACCCTAAGCTCGTGAAACAAACCCATAAAGCCATCCACACCAAACATTATCATGTTAAGGCCTTTGGTTTCCCTCTATGCTGTCCAGGTCCAGATCAAGGCTGATATATCAGGTCCGGTCCCAGGCCCGTGATTCCAGGTCACGCACCTACCCAAATGCAGGTGCTCCTATTTTCAGAAAGGTAGTGGGTGGTGGCGGTGCATGGGAATGCTGGAGCTGCTCAGAGGCAGCTGATAGTAGGGAGATCACGGTCTGGACGTGCAGCTGGAGCTTGCCTGTACTGGTCTCCGACCTCCTTCAGTGAATATCATCAAACGGGAGACTGCTACTAGGAGGAGGGACACATTTTCCTGCTGGGATTTGTAGGGTCACCCCCAGTGCTCTCTATGGCCAGAGCCTAACATTCTGTTAGCTGGCATAGGAGAAAGATTCACAAGGATCAGCTCTAGTGTGCCAAAGCAGGGCAAAGAAGGAGTAACTTGGACCTGACAGACAATACGTTGAGAAATGGCACAATCGGTATCCAAAACCAACAACATATTTAGCCCCAAAAGAACAGAGTCCTTCCTGTTAAAAGCGGGAAC
>NW_016108412.1:0-774 GCF_001604975.1 Cebus imitator
TCACAATAAAAGAATGAAGTACTGATACATGGATGAACCTCAAAGACATTATACTAGGTGAAAGAAGCTGGGCACAAAAGGCCACCTACTGTAGGATTCCATTTACATGAAATGTCTAGAATAGGCAAATTCATGCAGAGGAAAGTAGATTAATAGTTGCCAGGTGCCAGGAAAGTGGAGAATGGGGAACGGCTACTAATGTGCATGGTTTTTTATTTAGGGGTGACAAAAGTCTTCTGCACTTAGATAGTGATAATGGTTGCATGACTTCGTGAATATACTTAAAAACCAGTGAATTGTACAATTTAAGGAACGGATTTTATGGTTTGTTAATTCAATCTCAACTTAAAACAGATTAAATATTAATTAGCAGATATAAAAGGCATTTAATATATATAAGAGTTCTTCCTTTTCCTCTTCCCTATTCCCAGATCCTAAGGAAACAGTGTTTTCCTACGTCACCATGTTTATCCTGCGGCTTCTTGTATTGCCCGGCTCATCTCCAGGCACTCGTAGTTGAGAAACATGGGCCTAGGAAGCCGAAAAGGGATTCAAAGGGCAAGAGGTTCTCGGGTCCCTTAGGTGATGGCCGCGGGAAACACTTTCTACTCCATTTTTCTCGTGGGAAAGGAAATGTATTTCAGATTAGACTATAGAGTTGGTTGCAAAAGCCTTTAAAATTCTTCACCATTTTTTTGGTCTCACTTCATATCCATGAAACCACTTTCCCAAGGATTACAACAGCAAGAAGGGAGCATTTCCCCCCATTATCGA
>NW_016108412.1:2335-4935 GCF_001604975.1 Cebus imitator
AAAAAGAAAAATACATTCACAAAAAAACATTAGTGGGGATTTGTTTTACACTTTCTTGCATGTTGGGGTAATGCTTGCAGTAAGAATATATTGCCTACATAATTAGAACAATCAATATAGCTATGTCTTACAAATCAATAGGCAAGCTATCAACAAAAGACACAATTAGCTTTTTTCTTTCCAGCTTAGTTTTATTGCTGGGATTAATTTCTTCAGTTTCTACAGAACACTGAGTGTGGACACTGAAAAAGAATAGTTCTAAACTTTTGGGTCAGGCTGAACAGGGGATAGAATTGCTCTTGTAATAACAGAGACCCTTATTTTTTGTGAGACAGATCCTCGGTCTGTCACCCAGGCTGGAGTGCAGTGGTGCGATCTCAGCTCACTGCAGCCTCCAGCTCCCAGGTTCAAGCGATTCCTGTTGCAGGCTTCCGAGTAGCTAGGATCACAGATGCATACCACCATGCCAGGCTAATTTTTGTATTTTTGATAGAGGCGGGGCCTCACCATGCTGGCCAGGCTGGCCTCAAACTCCTGGTCCCAGGTGATCCACCTGCCTACAATTCGCTTTGACACAAGAAAAGGAAATGATTTCTTTGGCCAGTGGCTTACCAGAAAGAAATAACAGAACAGGAAAAACAATTGACAGGGGAAAACGTCTGCCTACCCACAACAGGGATATAAACATCTTTAACATTTATTAATGACACAGCAAGGGCCTCAAAATCAGAGCATGGACCTCAGAGTCTTTTTGAGATACACATCCTATTTCGTATATGGGGCCTCTAGAATTTGCCCTATAAACCAGGTCACCTTATTATGAGACCTTCTCCTGGCTTCCGTAAGCTACTCCAACCGCAGGATATTGGAAACAGTTTTGGATCCTAATTCTGAAAGACACAATCCAAATTCCTTAATCCTAAAAGGGGCATTTCCAAAAGATCACAATCCCTAAAGTCCAAATCCTTAAAGTCTAAAATCCCTCGCATCTAAAAATCCTGAAAATCACAAAAACAGGATGGTTGTATCATATTAGGCGGAACTATTACCTTGTTAGTGTCTCTATTTGGAAATTCAGTGTGGTTTAAAGAGAAGCAATTGGTGAAAATTTCAGATGAGTGGATTGGCCATGCGATATGGCAGTGATGAAAACTTCAGTTTAAAAAGGCATCGGTTGCCTACATTAGCATTCCTTCCAACTGATTACATTTCAGGAGCTTTTAATGAATTAAAGCCGCATTTGCCTGAAGAAGCCAGTGAAGTTACTGCCTGGCTAGAAATAATTATGTGCACAGTAGGATGAGAAGACACGCAGCAATTTTACACCAGTGTTGTTTCTGATAATGGACTTCTATGCACCCAAAACAACATGGGAGCATGGCGTCCAAGATGGGAAAATTTAATAGGGACGGCTAATGTTGTTTATACGGAATCATGAAAGAAATTTTAAAAGAGCAGTGCCACATGGAAAATGAAGGTGAACATATTCTCTGAGGAAAGCCATGTCCTAAATGAAAAAAACAGTTATTCATTGAAATACAAGATTTCAAAATATAGTAAATGCCAGCGAAAGTCAGTCATTTCTTATGGATTACATCTGCGCAATGCCTACAACCTATTCCTGTAATATACTTTTTCATACGTCAAACTTTCTTTTCAGTTTTCTTCAAGTTTTCTTTCATTATTTAAAATTTTCAGCATTATTTGTTTACAATTCACTATGCTATGTATTTCATCTTTGCATCATTTGCAATACTGGAGGTATAAATTGTGTGGAGGCTTTCAGAAAGTTCTAATTCATTGATAGATTTTTGCAAATTTGACTTCACAAAAGTATATTATCACAACAACGACTTTGTGTGTAAACATTGTGTCTGTTTAAAAGAGCAGAGCCACATAGAAAAATGTTGAAACATCTTCTGTAAATGGAGAGATGTTCCTTTTGCACATCCACATTTGTGAAAGATAAAATTTCTCAAGATCTCGGATCTTTGAATATCTTTATGTTATCATGGTGATTCACTGTGGTTTTTGGTGGATCCCATCAAAAGACTTGGGTTGTGCAACACAGTATTTCAGATAACTGCAATTTTAAATCTGGGTGCACACAATTTCCAACAATAGCAATGTGCACTTATATATTTCCCTTTTTAACCTATTTCTTAATGAATATGAAGAAATAAATATACAATAAATATATATTTATTTACTCATTACTGTTATAGTCACATGACTGTTGTTAGACTACCCAAGTGCTTATGCTTGCAAAAAAATGTATTTTTGCCTATTTTATTGGGTAAAGTAGCCTATAGTGTTCTGTCATGTTTTTATGTGTCTCAAGTAAATCCCCTTTTGAAAATGTAAATGCACAGCTTTAACATTTTAAAAAATGTTTTTTCCCAGAATTACAGTTTCATGATTTTGATCTTTTGGGATTTCAGCATTCAAAATTATGGCATTTGGGGTTGTATCTTGGGGGTTATAATTGGCTTCCATAGGAAATGAACTGAAGTTTACATTGAATTTCACTGTAGAGTAGATGAGAAAGCAGGAGAGGGTGAACTGCATTGTTTTATTTTTATTTATTTACTTATTTGTAA
>NW_016108412.1:5507-7161 GCF_001604975.1 Cebus imitator
GAGGCACCTGTCCTATGCCAAGCCAGGTGGCAGCTCCCCTTCTGTCCCCAGAACCACGGAGGCACCGCCCAGACGCACCGCTGTGGCCGCAGCGGTTCTGCCTCCGCCAGACTGTGCAAGCATCAGCGGTAGGAACCACATTTTATTATTTTATTTTCTCTTTTTCAGCTTTTCTTTTAGAATCAGGGGGATGCATGCAGGTTTGTTACCTGTGTGTATTATGTGATGCTGAGGTTTGGGGTATGGTTGATCCCATCGCCCAGGTGGTGAGCATAGAGCCCAATAGGGAGTTTCTCAGCCCTGCCCCCTCCATCCTCTCTCTTCTAGTAGTTCCGAGTCCACTGAGGGGGGCATTTTGATCTTCTTTGTAACTCAGTGCCTGCCTGGGAAACGGCCACGGAATGAATGGGTGCAGGAGTGACTGACCATTCGGGATGCTACGGATGCAGCATGTCCCCAGTGCACAAGTCTCCAAACAGCCCAGCCAAGGAGGGGCTCAGCCGTCCACAGTCTCCAGTGGGAGAGCTTCTGAGACCAGGAGCCTGGGGCCGTCGGGTGAGTATTCCCCTGCAGGCTGCGTTCAGCCTCACACTGCCCTAGGCCAGCCACAGCGGGGATGAAGTGAACCAAGCAGGCGTCCCACAAACATCACATGGGCAATCGCCATTGACACCCATCCCCATGCGCACTCGCCATTCACTCAGCCATTCACATGTGCACACATCCACACTCACATATCCATTCACATACATTTACACACAGAGGTACACTCGCACTCACTGACCCACTCACACTTACACTAGCCCTTTTACACACATTCACACACACATTCACACCTGTTCACAGGCACAAAGTCACACACACATTCACGCTCACCATTCACATGCACACATTCACACCTATTCATACACAATTGCACTCACATTCACAGTCACCATTTACACACACACATCATACATTCTCTGACCTATTCACACTCACACATTCACACATTTACTCATATACACTCCCACATTCACACACATTCACATTTGCCCATTCACACACATTCACACTCACATCTACACACATATATTCATGCATTTAAAATCATACACACATTCACATTCACCATTCAGACATTTACACTCACATTCACAGACATTCACATTTGCCCTTCACACATTCACACTGACACATTTACACACATATATTCACACATTTACACTCATACACTTACATTCACACACATTGACATTCACCATTCATTCACACATTTAAACTCATATTCACACTCATTCACACTCATTCACACATTACACTTATAGTCACTAAATTCACTCACATACATTCACACTCACAATTTACATTCACATGTTCTCACACACATTCACACTCACACATTTACACACCTCCACGAAGTTCTCATCCGGGCCAGTTCCCTGTTCTCAGGGCCTTTCTGGAAGCCATCATGGAGTGCACATTCCCACATCTGAGCTCCTAGAACCCACCTGCCCCTCTCCTCAGAAGCCTCACCCCAATTTTCATTCAGGCATTCACCCCTCCCTCACCCAGTTCAGCCCACCTCCAGCTCCAGACCCTGTTTGTCTTGGACCAATCAGCAAGTGGCACCCCAGGCCACAGCAACTGGCCCAGAATTCAATGACTCAGAAAG
>NW_016108412.1:12126-13216 GCF_001604975.1 Cebus imitator
AAGGCCAGCCACAAGTGGCCCCAGAGGTCCTCAGCCCAGGCCCACACTGCTCTTCCTACAGTGCCCTCTATCCCGCAGAGGGGTCCACGCACCTGCCAGGCCCCTGAACTCAGGCGTCACCCACCCCGCCACCTGCAGCCTCATATTTAAAGTTCCTTAGTTCTAGCCCTAGTCCTTGCCAGGAGCTTGAGGCCCACCATCCCCAACCCTTCCTAGAGGCGACCACTGTTCTCAGTTCCCAACAGCCACTCCCCACACTCACTCCCTCCAACCTGCCCCCAGGTATCGGAGCTGAGCAAAGGGGTTTGCTGGAGGCCACCGCAGCCTGATTGCACAACCTCCCCCACAGGCGAGGCTCCGTGTGGGAAGGGCCCTGGCTCACCCACAGGAGGGAGTCAAAGTGGGGGTCCTCAACATTCGGGGGCTTCGGAACCACCTGGGGAACCTGGGTTAAAACTTCAGGCCCTTAACCCCTCCCCAGCAGCCACCCCCCTCCCCACCAGATCCCCTTCCAGTGAGCCCAGGAATAAGCATGTCCCAGCGATGGGACAGGTGGCCCTGGCCACACTGTGACAAGCCTCCCAGTAAGCCGGGCCAGACTAGCATGGGAGGAGGAGGAGGAGGCTTCCTTAGAGTCCCTGGCAGGGTTGGGGACAATGACTCCAGTGAGCCCTGGGGCCACAGCCATGCTGAGTCCTAGAGGGCTGGCCTTGAGGAGACAGTCAGCTCTAGGGGAGTGTGGGGAAGCCCCGCCACCCCTGGGCAAATCTGACAAAATGTCAGCCCACTCCAGCACTGGTGCAATGCGCCTCCTGCTCAGGCACTCCCACCCGGGCTCCACCATGAAGGATATGAGACCCTGGGCTGCAGGCCGGGCTCCCCAGAAGCAGCTCCCCAGCTGAGCCAAGAACCCATCAGGAGAGACCCAAAACCCTCTGGGGGGCTCCCTGTTGAGCCAAGGGCCTGTGGGGAGAGGGCCAAGCCACTCTGGGGACTCTCTGCTACATCTGGGCCTTCCGTGCCTCTTAGGGAGTGTGCACGCAGCAGCTCTGCTCTGCAGCCTGGCCACTGCCCCTGCCCTCCAGTGGCT
>NW_016108412.1:13991-15411 GCF_001604975.1 Cebus imitator
GCTGAGCCCCAGCCTCCCCCTGCCCACCTCTGCCCTTCCCGAGGTCCCCTCTCCACCTCCCAGGCACAGTGCTGCCCACGGGGAGCCCAGCTCAGACTAGTCTGTCCCTGCAAAGCCAGTGTGGCAACAGGGTGGAGCAGAGGCCACACCCCTGCCTACCAGGTGGGGGACCTCAGGCAGGTCACGGCCCCATGAGGCGGGGCTTCCTCTAGTGGGGTGATGACAGCTTCTGCTTCACAGAGGGGTCCTGGGGACTCGATGAATGAAAACACAGAAGGCGCTGGCACCATGTGCAGGCCAGGGGAAGCGCTATTCAGTCCAGGCTCCCACCATGTCCTCAGCCTGCCTCCTAGTCAGCAGTGGAGCAAGGCAGCAGCAGAGAGAAGGGGGAGCTGCGGAACCCCTGGCTGTGAGAACACCCCACGTGGCCAGCCAGCACCTAGAGTCTCTGCAAACACCTGGAGGGCCCGCTGGGGGCAAGCAGGGTGGAGACAGGGACAGTCCAGAGCCCAAGACCTGCCCCCTTAGCCACCCCACACTCTCCCCTGAGCTGCCTCTCTCTGTCCCTTTAAAGGTCCTGCATGGCCACCTGGCTGGGCTTCTCCCTCAGGCCACTTTAAGAGTGAGAGAGGCCAGGAAGAGGGGCAGGCTGTCCACTCCGGAGATCCACATGCTCTGTGGGCTGAGGGCCCAGAGCCTCTGCTAGGGAGGAAAGGAAGATGCAGACAGAGTCAGGCGGCCAAAAGGCCATGGAGAGGGAAGGGGAGGGCGCTACAGTGGGGGCGGGAGCTGGGGAGGGGTGGCAGTCACAGATGCCTCCCAGAAGCACGCAAAGCTGGATGGGGTGGAAGGAGATCGAGGTCCGGGCCCACCCCACACTGGGCAAAGCCTCAAGTCTACAGCTGCGCAGGCCAGAAAGGGGACAGAGGAGTGGGAGAATGGGGGTCAACAGCAAAACCAGAGGAGAAAGAGGGAGGGCAGGGGACCTGCCACTGAGATCTCACTCCTACCTGAGACGGGGACTTGGGGAAGGCTGCCCCAGGCATGGCCCCGCCAGCTGGTTCTGGCTCATGGTTGACTCTGATCTCAAGGGTGGCGGCAGGGGAGCCATCTGGAGGCGAAGGGCTCTTGTTCCCTTTTGCAGGGGAATTTGTCACTGTGGGGACAGAAGAAGAAACGGAGCCCAGTGTTGGGGGCCGAGGCACAGGAGATGGAGTGGGGAAATGCGCTGACATCTGTGTGAAGGGGTATGGAACCGTGTGTGTGTGTGTGTGTGTGTGTGTGTGTGTGTGTGTGTGAGCAGGAGGGTGGGGGTAGCCAAGGGACCTAGGCTTTCGGGGCTGGAAGTGGGAAGCCTGCCTCGGAGACAGGAACAGCACAAGGTGGGACTCCAGGCTGGGGGTTAATGGTCCCCAGGAAT
>NW_016108412.1:22021-23183 GCF_001604975.1 Cebus imitator
ACCAGGGCCCATGCTGACAGTCCAAGATCCACAGCAGGAGAAAGCCAGACATCCTAGAGGCACAGTGAGTCTCCCATGCCACACACTGCAGGCCGTGTGTTCTGGGACTGCTCACCAGCCTGCTGCCCTCAGGCCTCCTCACTGCCCCCCACCTGTCCATCACAGCACCCTGGCACATATCTCCAGACCTTGACTCGCTTTTCCTCTTGGCCACTGAAGGCCATGAGAAGGGCCTGGACAGACAGAGACAGGCGTCCTCATCACAGGGGAGCGGGCAGCTGGAGATGGAGGGCACAGGTCCCAAGCCATGGCGTTCAGTCTTGAAACCCAAGGGGGAGGTGGTGTGATGCTTTGCACCCCAGGCACGGGGCGAGGGTGCAGGGAGAAAATTCCCTACGAGAACCTGCATAGAGAGGCCTAGAATGGTGCTGCCCAATACAGTTGCCAGTAGCCACAGGTGACAATGCAAACTCACATTAATGAAATTTACATGTAATTTAAATGAAAAGTACAGCTGCCTCATCGCACTGGCCAGTTTCAAGTGCTCAATATCTCCAAGGGACAACTGGCTCCTGTGCTGGGCATTGCAGGTCTAGAAGCATCGAACAGGAACCAGTGACCGAGTCACTTGGGCACAAACAATGGAACAGCGTAGGTGATGTCACTGACACCATCTTCCCTTTTGGAATTTGTGTTTTGTGGGAATGTATCCTCCTTAAAGAATATATGTCAGTATATACACATAGAATTAGAAAACAAACAACCCCACGGTGCTGCAGTGTCTCCTCCCTGGCCCTCCCCAGGCCTCCTTCCCAGCCTTGTTCTCCACTGGTAAGTGCACTGGTGGCCTGGGCCACCGCCCAGGGCTGGACAACTGAGGGGCGCCCAGAGGAACGTGCTCAATCCAGCCGGCTGATCAGAGGCCTGCCCCCCAGCACCGCCTCTGCCTTCCCAACCGACACGCACACGACAGCCCTGCCGGGCAGGATGGCACACGGAGCCAGGTTACGTGTTAGTGGCGCCTGGGAGCCGGCGCAAGGCGCATGCACAGGGCCTGTCAGGCCTCGGGCATCGGGCCCCGCCGCAGCACTCACTGCCGGTACCTGTTCTTCTTTCTGCGCAGCCGCGAAAACAGTTTACTTTTCTTTCTGTGGGGACGGAC
>NW_016108412.1:24618-27300 GCF_001604975.1 Cebus imitator
AGACTCCCAAGGCCAAACCCACAGGAGACCAGGGAGGGCACCAACAGGGTCACAGGAAGGAGCTGTGCGCCTGCTGTGCACAGAGTCACGGGTGCCAGGGCCCTCCCCGCACGCACCTGGGCTGGGCCTTGACCGTGAAGGTGTTGCTCCCGTGCTGCTTCTCCAGGCTGACCAGCAGGTCATTGAGGTTCTGGTTGAGCTGAGGGAGAGACAGTGAGGAGGTGGGGGAACCGAGCAAATGGTAGTAACTTATTTGTTCCTACAAGTTGGGAAACCGCCACCATTGCCTAACAGGGCACTCCTCGGGCCAAGGTCGCTAGAGAACACCTTCACGGTTTGAAAGGGCTGGTCTGCATCCTCAGGCGGTCCTGCCCAGGCGAAGACCCAGACCTGCTGACAGCCTCACCCGCACGCCCTCCTGCCCTCCCGGGCCTGGGCACTCCTGAAAGGTGCTATTCCACAGGGCCCGGAGGAATCGCTGTGGCTTCAGGTGTGCGCTGAACCTGGCAGGGAAGGAGGAGCTCAGGCCACCCCTCCCACGCTGCTGACTCAACCCTTGGCCAGGGCGGAGTGTGACACCTCAGAGGGGTCCCCAGGGCCTACCTTGCTCATCTCCTTGTGGAAGTTCTCCTCCAGGCCCACGATGCTCTGGAACGTGTAGACGTAGAAACCTACGCGGCTACAGGAGGGCGGAATGATGGGGGCCAGGTGAACAGGCAGGTCAGGGCAGCAACTCAGAAACACGCCCACCCACAAGCGACCACACACGCTCATCAGAGACACGAACCTGAGGGCACGGGCACCGCAGCACGTCGGCACCGCAGCATACGGGCACCGCAGCACATGGGCACTGCAGCACGTCCGACCGCAGCATACGGGCACCGTAGCCTGTGGGAACCGCAGCACATAGGCACCAAAGCACGCAGGCACCGCAGCACGTGGGCACCGCAGCATGTAGGCACCAAAGCACGCGGGCACCACAGCACGTGGGCACCGCAGCATGTAGGCACCAAAGCACGCGGGCTGGACACCCCGCCCGGCCTCACCTGTTCCACAGGGACGGCAGTTCCTCCTGCAGATCCACATTCATCTCCTCAAACACCTTCTGGGCTTTGATGAGCTCCTCCTAAGCCTGGGGAGCAGCACGTGTCATTCCCCTCTGCTGGGCGTCCATCCCAGCCAGCCCAGCCCCGTGGCCAGTCCACCCACCTCCTGCCCACCCCTGCTGGCCAGCCAGGACCCTCAGGACATCAAGGAAAGGGAGGACTGAACAGCCATTGCCAAAGAAAGGCCCAGGCGGTTGGGAGGGCAGTGAGCGGCGAGTAGGGCTCAACAAAAGGGACAAGATGGGGGCGGGCGAGCTGGACACAGGGCATGCGCAGAGGCACATCCCAGACCCAGACAGGTGGGGACCCTGCCACTTCCACATGAACCCCCTCAGGCTAGTCAGCCCTGCCGCTGACTTCAGGTTCTCAGGGCAGCATCTGTCACTGCCTTCCCCCCACCCCGCCCCACCTCTGCCCCCGAGGGCTCCCTCCCAGTTTCTGAGGGCCAGCTCCTGGCAGCCTCAGCCACCAGCCTTCACTTCACCTCACAGGGACGGCCCTTCTCACCACCGGTACCCACCAGGACCCGCTCTCCATGAGGACACAGCCACAACCCCAACCCCCCAGACGGCAATGGTGGGGACAGCAGTGAAGACAGCACCACGGCTTGTCTCGGGGACACCTCTGCACCCAGCCGTGCTCACGCAGCCCAACACTGCAGAGAACACGAGTGGGGACAGCTCCATCTGAGAGCCCCTGAAGTCAGGACCTGTGTCTTGTATTCCCTTTGGGTGACACTCCTCATGTCCTGGCTCCTTCGGAAGCATGTGGAAGGGGCAGGGAGTGAGGTGAGGGCTGTCTGCCGTGAGGAGGGCGTGCCACCCCCATGGCTCCACTGAAGCTAACAGTGGGGGAGGGCAGAGTCACAGGAGCCCGGGGTCCCAAGGACAGCGTTCAGGAGGCCAGGGCAGGTGTGGAGAGCAGGTGAGAAATAGCCCAGGGGCCGCATGGAGCTGGCCAGCCCCCCAGGCGCAGCCTGGAGAGAATGCACTGTCTCCTCAAAGTCAAGTCCCCCAGCAGGGCACCCCCGGGGTCCCAGCGGTCCCATCTCACCGCCAGCCAGCTGCCGACAGTTCACTCCAAAGGCTCTCCAGCCTCCAGCCAGATATGGTGGGGTGGGGACAAGGAGGATGTGCTTAAATAAAGGTGGCACCCAAATGGGACAGCCAGTTTGGCCAAAATGGGAAACATCTACAGCCCAGCACCCAAAGATGTGATCACATGCCTTACCCAGGGTGGGGGTGGGGGCAGGGAATCCCAGCCACACCCATCTCAGGAGCCCAAAGCAGTGGGCAGGCCCCATAGCCCCCTAAGGAGTTCTCCCAACCAAAAAAATATGTTTCACCTGTTTCAGGGAAAATGATTCAGAAACCCCGGTCAATAGTCACATTCCTCCTCCAGCCCAAGTGCTGAACTGACTGGCAGGGCACCCCAACTCCAGCCCCGGATTCCTCCTCCACCTCCAGAGTCAGATGAAGTCTCGGGCCTATCAGAGGCCCCCTAGGCATCACCCCCAGCTCCTGGCTCTCCAAGGGCACCCTGACCTCAGGATGAGGCTGTCAACACTCAGTGCCTC
>NW_016108412.1:28715-30862 GCF_001604975.1 Cebus imitator
CCATGCATCCCAGTGGCGCAGGGCGAGAGCACAGGACCACAGACTGGAAGGCACCAACCAGCACGTGCAAGGTTAGAAGCCAGTGTCACCTGATTTTGGAGCAGGTTAGTTTGAGCTAGGAGATGAGCCTGCAGTTTGTCTTGGCACCACTGGGGGGCGGCTTTCTCAAGCAGCGAGACAGGCTGGGGTGGGGAGGTCAAGGCAAAGGAGGGTGGAGAGACCAGGGAGGTGGGGAGAGAGAAACAGAGACACACAGATTAAACGCACGTCCACACGCCCCACACGTAGGGGCCGCCCCAAGCAGATATGGGCCCTTGAGGTCGTGAGAATCAGGGGAAGCCCAAGGGGGCAAGGAGAGGGGGTGAACTCCAACTGCAGAGGCAAAGGTGAGCGTGGTTAGCAGCACAGGGGACCTGGAAAGCAAGGCCCTGCCTGGAGGAGGGGCCACCCCAGCCCCTCGCCTTAGGATGAGTGGGGCCAGCCCTGCACCCCCCCGGCTCCCTCCAGCCAGGGACGGGTCACCTGGGATCTGGTGACGGAATTCCATCCGGCTCACCAGGCAGGGCAGCACCATTCCAGGGAGACCCAAGAGGCCCACTCTCAGGCTGGCGGGTGGCCTGGATCAGGGCTGCGGGGCCAGGAATGAGCCTACGGTGAGCCCCACCCGGGCACCCACAGAGGCCTCTCACTCACCGGCCTGGGCCCAGCACTGTCTCCACCCCACAGCTCAGTCACCTGGGCCCAGGCAGAAGGAAGGCTCCACCCTCGGGTCTTGGACACCTGCCTTTCTCAGCCCCCTGCAGACGCCAGCCCAAACCGCCTACAGCCCCTACCTCGGCGGTTTTGGCGTCATCCTTCTTTTTGGCGGTTTGCAGAGACTCGTAGTGGTGCCGGGCACTGTTGTAGTCCACCAGCTTGCGCCCCCGCTTGGCGATGCGTGACTGGGGCAGATGGGGGAGGGTGCTGAGTGGGGTCTGGCATCCCTCCTGAGACTCCAGAGACCCTACATGGGCCCTTAGGGCAGGCAGGAGACCCCGGCTCCACAGGAGCCCTTGAGCCCCGGTTGCTGGAACCCTTCTGGTGGCAGAGAGCTCACCCCTGCCAGCGGTCCAGCTCCACTGTGTGAAACATTTTCTTGCACATGAGCCCACGTGTCCATGTCCACCAGCTGGTGACGTGTCAGCCAACTGTCTTCCTCAGCCTGACCCCCGGCTTCTCATCTCCAGAGCCACCAACATCAGACTCGGGGAGCTTGAGGCCACTGCACTGGGGGCCCCTGAGGCCAGCATGAGTATGACACCCCCATCCCACCCACCAAGGGGATCTCGTCAACCCACTGATCAGCCTCGGCTCCAAGTGCACATCACCGGGAGATCACTAGCCTCGGTGGAGACCAGAAACACTGCCACCTCCTAGCACCCACCCAGGCCTGGCAGAGACAGCAGGCTGTGAATGCACACAACCACACAAAGACACCCACTCGTGCAGACCCAGACAACAAACAGGTGGCATGCACACATACTCTTCCAAGCACACGTGGTGTAAACACAGGGGACCTGCAGGCACACACATCCCTCGGCCCTGCTCCCCCTTCTACACCTTCCACAATCACACAGCCAGCCACTCCGCAGCCACACACACACACACACACACACACACACACACACACTCTGTGGGACCTCCTCCCACAGCCCTGAGACCCAAAGGGACAGGAAGACACAGGTCTGGGGAATGGGGGCTGCAGGCTGGCAACAGAGGGAGCAGCTCTGGAGGATAAAACGCTAGGTCAGGGGCTTCCGGCCTCCAGGGCAGCCTCCTCCTGGCCTGAGCCACACGCCCTGGGCCCTGTCCTCTCTCCAGACCCCTCCAGGAAGTGAGGGACCTGCAAGTGGGCAGATCTACAAGTGGGCCTCTCACCCTGATGTCAGGGAACTGGCCCAGGTACGTGTCCATGGTCAGCAGCGCCTGGTCCACCAGCTTCTGGTGGTAATCCATCCACAGCAGGTCATTGTTCTGAGATGGGCAAGAACACGACAATGTCACCAGGGTGCTGGGCCACCCTCACCCCAGCGCTTAGCTCCCAGGGACCTGTCCCAGCCCCATCTCTTTACAGTTGGTGGCTTCTCGGAGCCTCAGTTTCCCCATGT
>NW_016108412.1:32377-34299 GCF_001604975.1 Cebus imitator
TGAAGTGCAGAAGTTTCCAGAAGCATGTGCAAAGAGTGGGCCACACACAGGCTTTGAGGCCATGCAGACCCAGCTGTCCCTTACTAGCCACACGGCCCTAAACAAGCTAGTGAGCCATCTGAACCTCAGTCTCCTCATCTTTCAACGGAAGGTAAATGATCCCTGCCTGGCACTCCTCAGATCCAGAGAGCAGGGCCAGGACCCGGAGACTAGAAGGCAGGCTCGGGAGATGTGTCTCATGCTAAGGACAGGAACCCGAGGCAGAGAGGGGACTTCGGAGAGCCGCAGTGGCTGAGGCTGACCTTCGAAGGGAAGGGCACCCTCCTGGCCTCACCTCCCTGCCACCAGCTCAAGCCTCAGAGACATCCATGTTCTGGATGCCTCCTGCCCCGGAGGCGGGACAGCTGGCCCAGTCCCAGGAGACCCAGCATGCCTGCAGAGCTCCAGCCTGGCCAGCTTCATGCTTCCACAAGAGCTGGAAGGTGGCCCCATCCTTTCAGGTCAATCTCCAGGCGAAGGCCAGCCCGGACCCAGCCACCTCCACAGACTCACCCCAGCACGACACCCTCAAACCCACTTCTGTCTGCACACTAGGCCCTCTCCCTGTCCGCAGCCGGGGCCGCTCTTCCTGCCCTGGTGCCCTGGCGGTCAGCACCTTCCATGCAGTCATCTTGACACCCGTGCCCCACCTGACAGCACAGAAACGGACAGAGGGTCAGTGACCGGCTCAGTCACACAGAGACTGGGGGAGCCCATGAGCCCCTCCAAGCATGGGCACACAGCCGCAGCGTGTTTTGTGGGTAATGGGTAGGGATGCGGCCCTGAGAACCCACAGATCTGCCTGTTATGATGAATGCTTCCGTGTGGCAGCAGGGACAGCCACAGGAAGGGCTTACGAGCAGCACATAAGATGTTATATGATTTTAAAAAGAGGAGGTGTGAAGAAAAAAACACTCTCTAAAATTCTTTTCATCCTGCATTGAGTAGGGTGTACAACACTGGCCAGTCGTCATTCTTACGGACATCCAAGTTCAAGGCCCTCCGATGCAAGACTGAGTGAAGAAAGAGACGGCCGCTCCACCATGGACATCAGACCTCCCTGGAATTCCATCGGGGTGGGATGGAGACCCCTCGGGGCTGAGGAACGAGGAAGGGTCCGTCCCACTTCTGACACAGCCACCCTCAGTCTTCACAATTAAAGGCTTTGTTGGTTGAGACGAGGATTAAAGTGTGTTCATAATGGGATGCTATTGTGTCTCCTGATGTCACAGAATCTTCCAGATCCAGCTTCTCTCCCTGCCAAGCCTCCACCATCGCAGCCACACCTCCCACGCCCTCCTCACCCTGCCTCCCCAGCAGGGTTCCCATGGGGTGGGTCGCTGTGCCCCCCATTCCCCGGCTTCAGGCTGCACCAGGGCCCCTAGTGATTTCCAAACAACACTGGGCTGTGGCCGGTGTGTGACATGCAGCGTAAGGGGCCGGCCGGAATGAGGCCTCCCTGGGCCCACTGCAGCTGGCTTCCTAAGCCAGTCGCCAGGGTACACGCAGCCCTCCCGCGCTGAGGCCCCAGCCAGCGGCCCTCTGCAGGGCAGTGCCCAGGCCAGCACAGAACACTGTGTGTTTGCTTTCAGACCAGCTCCCTCAGCCCCTAAACACGGATCTGAGAAACAATTCCCTGGAGGTCCCAGAGTTCAGAGTCCAGCTGGGGAAGGTCAGATTCAGGAGCCACTGCCCACCTCAGCCCATGTCCCAGCTATAGGACTTGGGGGAGTCAGGAAGGGACAGGCACAGCTCCAGTGTGGCTGGGCTCAGCCGGCATTCCCACCACCCTGCTGCATCTCCTGGATATCAGTCCCCACAGGTGGCCTGAGCGCCCAAGTCCCCGTGTTCCCAGTGGGTCTGGGGGCAGGGACACCCCTCCC
>NW_016108412.1:36879-38339 GCF_001604975.1 Cebus imitator
AGGATGTCCTGGAAGTCCCTTCCAGGCTTTGGAGGTAGGCAAGTATGGATCTGAATCCACTTCCAGAGCTAGATGGCCTTGGGCAAATTATCCAACTCCACCTCAGCTGCTTCATCTACCAAAGGGGAATGGTGGTACGGGCGCCTTACAGAGCCATTGGGAGGTGTCCACAGCCATCTCCAATTGGCCCAGCCTTGAGCCTGCCACAGAGCCACGCACTCACCATGCTCAGCAGATGCCTAAATCAAATCCAGCCTGCTCCGCCCCCACGCTGACAGCTGCAGATGCCACTCTCCTGGCAAGAAGCTTCTACAGATACCATTGCCCCTGACACGCAGTTTCCCCGAGTCTGGCCACAATCTATTGCCTGCTCCTGTCCCACCTCCCCTCCCCCAGCTACCCTTCCTATGTCTCTTACCGAGGACCTAAAGAATACGTACCCCCACCCTCCTCTTTCCCAGCATGCAGGGCCTGTGTGGCCTTCTCCAGGAAGTCTTCCATGATCTTGTCGGCCCACACTGATTTCCCTCCTCCAAGATCTCGTACTCCACAAATCCAATTCGTGCCATTTTCCAGCTGGCACCTGAATTTTCAGACTCCCTAAGGCCAAGGGCCACCCACACTCACCAGCTGCTTGTTGAAATTCTGGACGCACTGCTCAAACTGCTCATCCTTGGTCTTATCTGCCTTCCCCAGCTTCTGGAGGACCTGCCGAGGCCAGGAGGGAAGGGGAGAGTGTTACCTGGGAAAGGACAGTGACCAACCCAGGAGTGTTCCGTCACCAACACCACAGACCAGGGTCTGGGAAGCCTCTAGCCAACATCGCCCAGTGCTGAGTGCCCTCCCAGGGCATGGCTGGGTCCACCCGGTCTTCAGGACACCCCACCCTCTACCCAGGGCTCAACAATCAGCAAAAAGTGGAGCTTAGGACAGGCTTATAGTGACCATAGCCAGGAGGAGGGGGGCTTCAGAGGCCGCAGGAAGGATCGGGCGTCCTCCTTGCTGACCTCACACTACACCCCTGGGTGCTCTGCCCCCACCTTGGCAGCTGTAAAGTGGGCCAAGCAGAAGTGGGGCCAAGCAGGGGCAGCCCCCCTTCCCCAAATGACTCCATTCCTTGGGCCCAAGGCCCATGAATGCAACAGGCATCAGCAGAGCAGGCCCTGAACCGGCAGGAGCCATCTCAGAACAAGGAGGGCAGCAAGGGGTGGCTGGGGGCTGCCAGGCCACACGGAGTCCGCTTCTGACCGGACTGGGTTTTTAGGCGTGACCTGCCCCAGACACTCTGCTCCCTCCTGCACAGGCTCGTGCACACACACACACACACACAAGGCACACAAGGGCACACACATGGGCTCACAGCCACTCTGCTGGCAGCCAAGAGTCTCAGAGGCAGACCCCCTGGTGAGAGGCAGCTGTCCTCCTCCTTCAGCTGTGTCAGGAGGGGGAGGGGGAGGGGG
>NW_016108412.1:38759-42611 GCF_001604975.1 Cebus imitator
GGGCACCTCCACTAGGGCGGAAAACGGCTCAGCAGAGGCCTCTCCCAGGCACTGACCAAGACCCCACAAGAATGAGAAGGAAACGGGGTACGGGGTGGGATTGGAAAGTGAAGGGAGAAAAGGTGGGCCCAGGAGCAGTGGGGAGCCCCATGAGCAAGGGGCGAGGCCAGCAGGCCCACAGACACAGCCTCCCTTCCAAGACCCGGAGCCAGGCCACGACGCTGCCAAGAACGTCAGCTTTGCCTGCCCAGGGCCCAGGCCAGGGTCCTGCACTGAGGGATGCCTGGTTCCAGGACAGAGCCGGGCCCCTTCCCATCCTGCCGGCCCTTGCAGGGCCTGTGCTGCCCTGCTGCACTTCTCCCGCCCGGCCCAGGAGCCCTGGCAAGGCCAGCTGCTCTTGTCCATCTCCCACCAAGCACCTGCTCTGTGCCCGGCCTTGAGCACCCTGGCTGGTGCAGCAGAGAGGAATCAGATGTAGGTCTCTGTCCTGACACGGGGGAACACTTAGGGATATGGGACCCTGGGGTGGAGATCCCATCTAACCTGGGCTGTCAGGGAAGACTTCCTGGAGGGGGTGACAGCTCAGACAGAGGGGAGGGGCTACAACAAAGGAGACCAGAAAGAGGGAGCATTTGACTGGGGAGTTTTGAATTGCTCATGGTGACTGGAGGTCACAGAGGATGGTGCGGGAAGGTGAGTGGCAGGCAGGGGGCAGGTGGGCACTGGGAGGCAGCACTCACGATGCTGTGCTACCATGGTCAGGCCACAGCCCATGGGCAGGGGCAGCTGGATGCCAAGGGCTGACGCTGGGATGAGAGAAAAAACAAAACAAAACCCACATGAGCAAGAAAATGGACACTGCACAGTCACAGGCTCCCCACTGCTCCCCCTGGCAGCCACACCCAGGCGGCTGAAGGGACCCCAGAAAGTGAGTTGAGTTGGGGAGGTTCCTCGCCCAGCTCAGCACAGTGCTTGGGTAGGCAACTGAGCCCCTCTGCTGAGGTGCCCGCCCCATAGTCCCACCACCTCCAAAGAGAGGAAGAGACCACCCGATGGAAAAGAACTCCCAGAAGTATACCAGGGTCACCAGAGAGACCCAGAAGCTCTCAGAAACAGGTCAGGGACTGGTCAACCCCCAAGACAGGAGCACCAGGGAGGAGGCCACTTCCATGCCCTGCTCTCCTTCTCCCTGGGAAGACAGTCACAGTCAGCCAGAAAAAGGTCTCCAGTCTATCCCACCCACACTGGCCATCAGAGCTCTCGAGGTATGCAGAGGCAGACGCACAGTCGACCCAGTTCACAAACGCTGCTGTGTGCTCTGCACAGACAGCTGGAGCCCACAGTGAGATATTCCAGCCTTGAGAATGAGAAGCCAGCCCAGTTGAGACTCCATCCAGCAGTGAGAAGATGCTTGGGAAAAGGGACACCTACACTCTGAGCCTCAATCCACATAATGAAGTGAACATCAGCAGCCTCCTCAAGGATTACAAAGATCATGTCTATAAAGTGCATAGCAGAACCTGGTCCACAGTATTCAAGAAACGGCCAATTCCTAAAGGCCTTCGGAGGGTAATGTCCAGAGGGCGATGTGCAGAGGGCCACGTGCAGAAGGCCATGTGCAGAGGGCGATGTGCAGAGGGCGATGTCCAGAGGGCCATGTGCAGAGGGCGATGTGCAGAGGGCGATGTTCTTAGGTGTATATTAAAATGATGGCTCTGTTTTAAAAAGAAAATTTCACACAAGAGAACTTTGCTTTAGTACCACAGTCACTGTAAACACCATCTGTAGCCCATGGTGTTCAGAGGATTACCTGTTTTCCAGTCACTGGGCCATTCGGGTTTTATTTCTTATTCATGAGGCCTGAATTATAAACGAAGTAAACACTGGACTTAGAATTTGGAGCATTTTTCTACTTCAGCTAGTAAACCTCAAAGTTTTGGGAATATTTTTCAAGTTACATCTAGGTGATCTATTTCTGTCCTTTTTTCTCTCCAAAACAAATAAAAACAAAATAAGTAAACTGTTTGACTAGTTAGAGTTTACCTTAGGTAGCAGTTAATGTCCTGTCCCATTGATCCAGTTAGGGAATGTTTCACATACCTGTCTACAAATTTCTCTTGTTCCAGTAACCAATCTGTTTTATAATTAAGTAGCTTACCAGTTATTGCAGTGGTCTGCTCTGCTTGAGTTTGTATTAACAAAAAGAAAATGAACTTGTACCAGTATCGCAGACATTACTTTTCCTTGCTGATAGTGACCAATTTTGGAATCTCCCCTGTTATAAATAAATGCTGTCAACCTTACAAAGCCCAGGAAGAGAAATCCAAACATCTGATAGTTGCAGACGTGGTTTCCACAGCCAGTGAGCCATGAGTAATACTGTTGTTCTCTGCAGCTTCATTCACGGGTTCTGTGATTTGGTTATTCAAAACAGGGGTGGGTTGGTTTGGGGAAAAGTAGGAATCCTGCAAGAGGAGCCGAGGAAAACACCCTAATTATCTGTCCCCAGAGAGAACTGTGGAGATGTTTCTGCCAATGATACAGGATAGTCACTGGCAGTTTTTTCTTCTGAAAGTGTCTTAATTTATCTTCTATTTCTCCCTTTTTTTTTTTTTTTTTTTGAGGTGGAGTTTCACTCTTGTTGCCCAGGCTGGAATGCAATGGTGCCATCTCGGCTCACCACAACCTCTGCCTCGCAGGTTCAAGCGATTCTCCTGCGTCAGCCTCCCGAGTAGCTGGGATTATAGGAATGCGCCACCACGCCCGGCTCATTTTGTATTTTTAGTGGAGACGGGGTTTCTCCATGTTGGTCAGGCTGGTCTTAAACTCCCGGCCTCAGGTGAATGATGCCGACGTCTCTGTTGTGTGGATGGAAGTGGAAGCAGTGGTTGGTGGTGAGGGTTTTTTCACCAGGCCAGTGGCTGGAGCAACTTTGTTGGAACCACAGGGCTGGCAGAAGTGGGTGCCAGGGAGAGCCTTTGCCAGCCCAGCCCCTTTTTCCAACAGCTGCTGCTACTTTCTTTGGACCTTTGCTCAGCTCGCCGTCTCCCTGGGGCTGCGGCCAAGAAGCCCGAGTCCAGGGCAAGCGGGGGCCCTTCTGGCACAGAGAGGCCTGGTGGGAAAGACCCCTTGAGGGTCTTGTGCCTCCTGTCCATTTGGCACGTGGCAGCTCCCCTTTTTTCTCTGGCCTGAAGTGGCATGAGCTGTCTAATTTTGTGTCAGAGACCAGATGCAGGTGATGGGGCTCGGAGCTGGACCCTGGGACCACGGGCAGGTGGGCAAAGGGAGGGGAGATGCTGGATGAAAGGGGAGAGGAAAGTTAGGGTACAGGGAGGAAGGAATTCATCCCCCTGGGCCGCTCCCCCTCCCCCTGTGTGGCACTGGGCAAGTTGATTGCCCACAGCTTGTTGGAGGGTCCAGGAGGAGGTGTGCGGGCAGCACGTGGCTCTGCCCTCCCTGGTGGGTGATGCAAACGCTCTTTTCCAGGGAGTATCTCATGATAGCCAACAGACGTGGCCCATCTGGTTTTGTGTTTTGAGCTTGTCGTCTGTGCTTATGACAGGTTTCTTGAAAATGAACTTCCGTGAGCTTCCCCGCCATTCTCTCCCCACCACCTGCACAGGCTGAAAAAGCTAAATTGGGAGGTGATGGTATCAGCTCCCCGGGACAGAAGTCAGCCCTCCTTTCACTAGATCCGGATGGAATGGGGAAGGAGAGGGCAAAGGATTGCAGGTGGGGCCGAGGTTGGAGGGGGCCAGATGAGGGGCACAGAGCTGGGGGTGGAGGTGAGGGTCTGCCATCATTCACTCACTCACTCACTCACTCACTCACTGGAGGAACCTGCCGTGTAGC
>NW_016108412.1:44059-45892 GCF_001604975.1 Cebus imitator
TCTGGAAGGTTGGGGGTGGGGTGAGGTGGGCCGCGGGCACAGCCCCTCTGTTGTATTATGTTATTCACGAAGAACCATCTCACCCCCCGCTTTCCATTTGTTTCTCTCTGTGCCCTGTGAGGTAGGTAGGAACCAAACTACGGTCCCAGCTGGCAGATGAGAAGGGAGGCTGGGGAAGCTCTGAGTTTTCCTCCCTCCTGGGCCTCAGACCTGGCTCCAGGTTGGCCTTTCCCCGGCTGCCACCCCCATCCCCAAGTCCAAGGAGTGGGAAGGAGGTGCTGAGGGGAGCTTGGAAGGGACTGTTAAGGTGTAAATGTCTTCATTGTCTTCAAATGAACATCAGTGTGGGGGCTGCCTTTGTTGGGAAACACCTGGGTATGTTTGGGGGTAGGGGTGGGCCCTTGGGAGGCTGGCATACCAGAGGGGAAGGGGAACCCACACAGCCGGGCCCTTCACCTTGGGATTTCCACACATCTGGGATCCACCAGTGCCCCACCAGGGAGGCGTGGTGCAGGGGACCTGGGCACCCACAGGAGTCCGGGGAAGTGTTTGGATCAGATTTGAATGAAGCGGGCCTGACTGTCCTCCCAGGAAGCCCACCTCCCACCTCCCATGAAGAAAGAGTTGCAGGGATCCTGGGGGATGTTAGTGGTTTGGGAGGGGACTCCAGGATGAGGAATGAGCTGACTCTTGTTCTAAACTGAGAAATAGAATCCACAATTAATTGGATGCACTTGCTGAACCTGAGACAGGACCCAAATATTGTTCTTTTTCTGAAATACAAACTAAGCCAGGAGTTTATTTATTTGTGTGCCCCTCTCCCTGCAAGGACTCTGAAGCAGCCTGTCCTGGAAGATAGCCTGGCTGAGCTGGAATGTCACCGCCTTCCCCCAAGATGACCGGCCCGCCCTGTCCTCCTGGTTGGGTGAACCCTGGGCCTGGAGAAGGTCCCAGTTGAGAGGGTCCTTTCCTGAGGGCATTGGGGGCAGCACCATCACGGAGCTGGTGGGAGGGTCGGTGGATCCTGGTCTGGTCTGGCCTGGGGCCGACTTCGGAAGCCTCCCTGAGGAATGGGTGTGGGCTGCAGGCCTTGGCTGGGGGAGCTGAGTCAGCACTGTGGGAGCCCGGCTCACAGAGAGGACAGAACCTGATGCCGGTCTGGCTTTGTGCCACTGCACTTGCGGGTCACCCTGCTGGCTGTGCTGCGAGAGAGACTGGGGAGGCCATTGCCACCGTCTGCGGTCGGCTCAGTGCCACGCCGGTGCTCACACTGTGTGCCTGAGCCATGGGGGCAGCGGGGGTGGGGAGAGGGACCTGGAGCTCCTGCGTTGCCCTGGCCTGACAGGCAGCGGGAGCCCCCAGGTTCCTGCTCCTGCTCTTCCTCCTCAGCCCCTTTTGACTTCCATAAAATAGGCTGACAGCCCTGCCTGCTGAACCCAGTCCTGAAGCGGGAGGCTAGACCCGTCGTGCCTGTGTTCCTGGCTTCCGGCACATAGTAGGCACACAGTGCCAAGTGAACTGGCGTCTGAGACTTTGGAGGATAGGAACCTTTGTATAAGGCACTGCACACAGTGGATCTGCTGAAGTCACACCATCTCAGAGCCCCAGGTTCAAATCCTAGCTCTGCTCTCCCTGAGCCCCCTGACCTTGGACAAGTTACTCCCCGTCCACGTTTCAGTTTCCCCTTTGTGAGATGGGATACTATCCTGCATGGGAGGGTAGTCATGAGGATGAAACGGGAGAGCAGCTCTCTATGTCTCACACGAGGACCCAGTCGGGGACCAGCCCGGCTCCAGGGCGGGGAGCGGGGCCTTAGGCCAGTGGGGGTGTCCA
>NW_016108412.1:48312-49220 GCF_001604975.1 Cebus imitator
TTGAAGTAGGTCCATCCTCCTCTGCTCTGGGGCTCAGAACCTGCCAGCCTGGCCTTTGGTTTCTGCATCTGCAAAGAGGGAGAGTCCTGTGGCTGAGAACAGCACCCACACTTGTATGGAGGGGCAGGGCAGGCTGGACAGGCCAGAGTGAGGCAGGGAAGCCCTTAGGCCAGCACTGGGCAGGGGAAGGACTGGGAGCGCCCCGGGGTTGGGGTGAGGGTGGCCCTCCCCAATACTGTGCTGTGTGGGGTGCCTGCTGGCCCTTCAGTGGGCGCTTCTGGGTGGCCGCTATGTAAAGCTGACTCTGGGGATTCACTCCTTTGAATAGCAGAAATGACAATGGTACTGTTTGCAGTACTACCAGTGATGTGTCTGAGGTAAACATGCATCTCCCGTAGGCACCGTTTACTAACTCCAGGGTCATAGAGGGAGAAACCGAGGGCTCTGATTGACGAATGAATAGCCTGCTTCCATGTTTAGGTTGACCTTCTCAGACAGGAACAGCTATGTCAGGGCCTGAAGGCGTCCAGAAGAACAAGTCGGCCCTCGTGCCTGGAGTGGAGTCACGGAAGGCTGCCTGGAGGAGGTGATGTGAAGGGCCAGCATGGCCTGGTATTGCTAGGGAGGCAGAGTTTCCCAGTGAAGACTATGGGGGTTGCCCTCCCACCCAGCTCAGACCTTCACTTGGCCCCAAGGTGGGCGGGTGCTGGCCAGACCTTCCCCCTCCCCTGCCCCGGCTGCTGGGAGCTGTCGGCGCCCCCCACCACAGCTGTGCCCCAGCCGGGGCTGGGCGGGTGCTCCACTCCTCCCCAGCACAGGCTGTTCCCCCACTGAGCTCAGGAAGCAGGTGATGAGGGTGGGAGGCGGGTGGGCTGGAGAAGCAGATTCCACCCTGTGTTTACGGCCAG
>NW_016108412.1:50780-52181 GCF_001604975.1 Cebus imitator
GGGTGGATCGTTTAAGCCCAGGAAGTCTAGGCGGCTGTGAGCCGGGATGGTGCCATGCACTCTAGCTTGGGCGACAGAGCAAGAAAGGAGAAAAGCAAAAAAAAGCAAATGAACGTGGCCACGGGGTAACAGTTAATTGGCGAATCTGGGTGAAGAATAGACAATAGTCTCTGTAGCATCTTGTCTGCTTTCTTTGAGGTTTCTACTTTGAAAATAAGAAGGGGGAGGGGCACATGAAGTGTGGTGGTGAGTGGTGGGCTTACAACCTCTGTTCCTCCCTCTGCTGTCTCATCGGGGCAGCTGTGGCCTCCTGCGTGGCACCTGGATTGTTGGAGGCCACCCAGACCCTCTGTCTGGAAGTGTGCAGCAGGCTTAGGCGACTCCACCTTCAGAGTGGGGATGGGGAGGTGTGAGCAGCAGCCAGGAGGGGGTTCTCTGCGTCTGGATGCCGGGCAGCTCGCATTGAGAGATGGACTTGCAGGAGGGGTTGTGTGCTGGGGGGCTAGGTGACTATGGGGTCTGCAGCACTGTCCTCAGACTGGCCCCCTCTACCACTGGGGCTTATGACTCCCCTTGTATCCCTTCACCACTGCCACCCCAGCTGATGCATCAGGCAGGCAGGAGAGGGGAGGCAGAGGGGCTATACCCCTTCCCTACATGGGCCCCTACCATGGCCTGCCCACCCCAACCCTAGTTTTGGTGCAGACTTGTCCTGCGATGCTCCTGGCGGTCCCTGCAAGGCCTCAGAGCTGGTGACCGGGGAGGCCGTCAGCTGGCCGACCTGCCCTCTGTCTCCCCTGCAGGGGCCCCTGGAGCACCAGGGCAGGAAGACCCCGGAGGCCAGCCCTGTGTCATCAGCCACAGCACCCCAGCTTGGCTGACCCCAACCGTGCTTGGGAGAGGGTGGAGGAGGAGGGGCGAGGACAGATTCACAGAGGGACAGCTCTCAGGAGGAAGGGAGGGAGCCTGGACCCAGAGGCAGTGGGGGTGCAGAGTATCACCTTTGTCCTGTGCTAGGGGTCCTCCTCCCTTTTGCCTGTTGGGGTATCTTCCTCAGGACTGGGCTCAGGGGAAGCCTGGCCAAGTGTCTGGCAGTGGCCTTCCCCCTGCCCGCCTGCCTGTCCTCTGTCTGTGTCTGCCTGCCCGGGGAGCCTCAGTGTGAGGCCACTAAGGGCGCGAGGGTTGCATCCTGTCCTTGTGGCCTCTGACCGCAGGCTCTGCTGAGAGGAAGGGGCAAGGTGGGGCTCACTTCTCAGCCCACCCTTCCTGCACAGGCAGCCGGGCGTGCGGAGGAGATGATGCGGAAGGTGAGGGCCTTATGAGTTTTTGGGGGTCTCAGTAGCTGGGTAGTGGGTGCCTGGGTGGGGAGATTTGCTGGATAAGGCCCCCCTTCCATGTGTG
>NW_016108413.1:0-11939 GCF_001604975.1 Cebus imitator
TACATATTTTGGAGGTGCATGTGACATTTTGAAACCTGTATACAATGTGCAATGATCAAATTAGGGTAATTGGGATACCTATCCTCATTTATCTTTTCCTTGTGTTGGAAACATTACAATTCTTCTAGCTATTTTGTATTACAATAAATCATTATTAACTATCATGTCCTTACTGTACTATCAAATACTAAAACTTATTCCTGCTATCTACTTGTGCCCTTTAACCAACTTCTCTTTATCCTCCCTCCCCCGTCTCTTCCTAGCCTCTGGTACCCACTGTTCTATTCTTTACCTCTGTGAGATCCAACCTTTTGGCTTCCACATATAAGAGAGAACATGTGATATCTTCTTCAGATGAGATGCATGTATCCAGGAATCCATGCCTTTGCATTTGGCTATGCAGTGATTGGTCAGCTGCACCTGCTGTGCACCTTGCTAGTGAGGCTGGAGGGAATCCTTTTGTAAATGTCTTTTCCAATAGACAACAATTTCCTTGCGGTAGGTTGTGGTGTTTTAGGTCTTTGTCTCCTGGGAGCACACTGTAGAAAGACTCATGAGAATTTATATATTCCGAGGGGTCCTCGAGGTCAGAAGCATTCTAGGCAGGGCTTCTGGCCATGGCAAGTGTAAGGTTTCCATCAACTTTGCCAGTTGGGTCTTAAGACGACTACTGGTGTATCCCACTCGTCCAGAACACTAGGGATGATAATCACAATCGAAGTGTTGTACGATGTAAATATGCCAGAGAGCACATGCATGTTTTATAACTTGTCCTGTAAGACAAGCTTCTCGTTCACCGTGAAGCTTAAAGGGGTTACCCAGGTAGGGGTTATCTTCTCTAACAGGTCGTTGGCCACTGCTGAGGCAGTGGCTCATCTGCAGGAGATGCCTTCTACCTAACAGGAGAACATACAGTGCAAAACTAAAACATCATTGTATTCAAACTAGGGAGGTGGCTGGTTAAAAATCTATCCTCCAGGTCTTTGATGGCCCATCAGGGAGGTCAAAATGGCCCAGAGTTAGCTGCACATGGTGGCATGAGCCTGTACTCCTAGCTACTTGGGAGGCAGAGGCAGGAGGATCACTTGAGCCCAGGAGTTGGGGTTTACAGTGAGCTATGATCACACCACTGCACTCCAGCCTGGGAAACAGAGCAAGATCCTGTCTTAAAAAAGAAAAATAAGTGGCCAGAGGCTATGTGCACTGGCTTTCTAGGATTGAATTTAGGATGGATGGGGCAGACTACATAAGCATTTTTGGCTGATTTATTGATGTTACCCCACCAGTATTCCTTCATAAAAGTAATCATCTTTTCTTTTGCCCATAACTTAAATTGTATACTGCAGTTAATAACGGAAACTTCACCGGGCGTGATGGCTCATGCCTGTAATCCCAGCACTTTGGGAGGCAGAGGCAGGAGGATCACTTGAGGTCAGGAGTTTGAGATCAGCCTGACCAACATGGTGAAACCCATCTCTATTAAAAATATAAAGTTAGCCAGGCATGGTGGCTCATGCATATAATCCCAGCTACTCCAGAGGCTGAGGCAGGAGAATCGCCTGAACCCACGAGGCAGAGGTGGCAGTCAGCCGAGATCATGCCATTGCACTTCAACCTGGGCAACAAGAGTGAAACTTTGTCTGCAATAATAATAATAATCATAGAAACTTCACGGTGTCTGGGAGGAAAGGTGGTTTTGTTTGCTGTTGTTTGGTTTTGGGCCAAATCAGGGTTCCTCTTTATCATTAAAGCAGCAGCCATTATTTTTTCAATTTTCTTCTTCAGCCTCTGGTGCTCAGTTCTGTGCATCTTTAGTAATGGTTTTATTATCAGCCTTTGGGAATGTTTTTAGCTGAGCCGTGACCGAGATTTGATCAGTGGGACATAGAAGGGCCGCGTTCTTTGCTTCATTATCAGCAAGGCGATTTCCTCTAGCTTCCACAGAGTCTAGTTTCCAGTGGCCTGGAAACAGCTGTGTTGCATCTAATAATTCTTGTACCTAAAGCTTATTCTTTATTTCATCTTCTCTGAAAATGAGAAAACCACTTTGCTTTGACAACATTCCAAAATCATCAGCAACTGCAAAGGCATACCTACTGTCTGTATAAATGTTTACAGTCTTTCTCTTAATAATGAGTCAGACTCGAGTTGAGAGCAAACAGCTCTGCCTATGGGGCTGAAGTGGCTACAGGCAAGGTAGCTGCTAACACAACCCCAAAGGCCTAGTGACTGTGTAGCCTGCACGGGGCCTACCAGCATCATTCTTTCCATGTGAGCCATCTGTGCACCGGGACAGCCAGCATTGCCCAGCGAGCTGGTCTGTCAGGGTTGGCAGCCGTGTGGTGTCTGGCCTGAAGGAGAGGGGAGGAGAGTCGTGGGATTAAGGTTGTTGCCCATGAGAGAGTGAGACGGACAGTGGGCAGCAAGTAGGCGAAGCTCGTAGGAAGTGAGGCTGGCAGGAAGATGCTGGGCATGGAACAAATGTGAGAGCATCCAAAGCTAGAGGCTCATGTACAGTTGAGGGGTCCCATGGCTGACTCCTCAGTTGCCTTGACTAACGGCTGCAGCCGGAACTGCTGTTAGGTAGCAGGGAATTCCATGGGCCACAGGACCCCATGGTTGACTATAGTTTCTTAGAGGATGGTGCTGGCCTCAAAGCACGTGGGTTAAGACCCCAGAGTGTTTTTTTTCCATTTCACATACAAAGAGGAGAAAACTTTTATAATTAGGATGACCTAGAGCCGGAGGATTTACCAACTTCCCCTTTAGTTTGTTAAGAGCTTAATCTTCAGATTCTGTCCAAATAATGAGGTCAGGTTAGATAACCTTTAAAAAGGCAGTCAGGGCTGGGGCCGCAAGAGGAAAGTCAGGGGCTCTGAGGACAGTAACCAGTAAGCCCAAGAAACCCATGGAGTTGGTGTTTGGGTTTTGGCTGAGGAAAGCGCAAAATGCCTTGAACCCAATCTGGGCCTCAAGGCAGTCCAGCGCTCGGCTTGAGATTCTCCTAGCTGCCTTCCTCTTCAGGGCCTTCATGACCTTCGGCAGCCAGTTGCTTTGGCAGATGGGCACTGTCTTTTCCACAGATTGCCTGGGAAAAAGAGGCAACCTGGGAAGGAGAGAAAGAAGGAGGTCATCTCCATATTGTAGTAAAGTGAAGCGTTGGGAAATCCCACATCTTCCAAGTCCTCTAATATTCGAGAAAAATAGGGAGGGCTCTCAGGAAAATCCTGGGGCCTTCCTGTCCAGGTGAGCTGCTGGTCTCCCCAGGTGAAGGCAAAAGATTTTGGCTGCCTGATCCACTGGCATACTGAGAATGCCCCACACAGATCGATGGCTGCAAACCCCTGCTGTTCATGCATAGTGAGTTTGCTATGGTTTGAGGACTTGAAACCACTGGATGCCTTCAGTGACAGCAGGTTTATTGCTCAGAGGTGAACCAACCTCCACCCACGGTTGCTTGGTTTTTTAATAGGCAGAAGCCAGGTATTACAAGGATGAAGACATGAAGTGATGAGGCCCTGGTTTTCTTGCATTTCTCTGTAACAGGCTGAAGACTTTGTCATGCCATCTGGTTGAATGGATAGCATTTACTATATAATCCAGAGGTTAATAGAAAGTACACTATGAATTTTGCCATTATCACTGGATGATTTTGCCCATAAAGAGACAGGTATTTGATTCAGCCATGAAAGAGTGGCATGATTTTTGTTTTCTGAACGAAAAAAGAACACAACAAATGAGGCAACATGGGGAATCAGGGGACTTCAAGGTTGAGTCGGCACAGTTCGGTTTGTCAGATTCGAAAATTATCACCACCGCCCCAACCCCAACTTTTGGAAAACAGAAATTCCAGCATAATATTTTTCCAGAAAATCACATCCTAGGAGGTGGACGGGGTTAGTAGAAACAAGCAAAAAAGAGTGGGTGTCTTGAAGAGGGCCAAGGCAGAAAGGAATGTGCTGTGAAACAATGCAGGTAAAGGCTTGTTGGAAACGCCATTTGTATCTTTTTGTTACACTTCAGTGGGGGCTGATTGAGGCTGGTGGGGTTAGGGACTGATAGCAACTCTGGACAACTTGAAAATCACACATTTGTAAATTCAGAAAGGAGAGTTTGGTGACCATTCGGACAGGCCAGAAAGTACAGCCTCCACTTCCAGCAGACACCAGGAACAGTCACTGGGGGGCTGGGAGGACAAGGTAGATGGAACAGGAATTTATGCTGAAAACGCTGGCCAAGTATAATATTTAGCAAGTTATAGGATGAGCTGTGAATATTCAACAAGGGGGTTGTGTGCATGGAGGGTGAACAAACATGCATGTCACATATGACCCATGTTCACTTGGAAGTAGAGTCAGCATTTAAATACATGACAATTAAGCCGATGTGTCAAAAGGCGAGGCACGGACAGGAAGGCTCTCAAGTGTGCAGCCAGTGTAACCAGAACCAGGTCCTGGACTCTCATCAGGAGAGAGAGGCTGAAGTCAGCCTCTCGCACAGTGAAAGCTGCAGCTCTGGCGGGTTGAAGGGGGCAGGGTCAGTCAGTCAGCCTCCAGCCTCGCTGAGCTGCAATTGTTTCAGTACTGCATAGCTTGAGGTCAATGCTTGTTTACCTGCAGAGAAAAAGAAAAACCTTGCTCAGTTACAACTCTGTTTCTTTTTTGACTGTAGGGATGCATGACTCAGCCCTTGCCTGGCATGGCCTCACGTCCTGTTTATAATTTGGTGTCTTGATGCCGCCAAGAGTCAGTTCTCTCAGTATTATCATCTCTACTTTAATCTCAATGCTAGGCTGCTGTTGAATCTAAACCACGAAAGGGAAAGGGTATAATGAGGTATATCTGGCCTCCTGTCCGGTTTTGGCTAAAAATTCAGCTTTTAAGGCTTCTTTGGGGTCTTCTTGGCCAAGACCAGGGAGGTGGTGGGGTCCACTCAGTCAGATAGGAGGCTGAAGATTTTTAGTTCTCAGAATAATAAAGACCTCATTCCCAAATTGGTTTCACCCAAATGATTAAGTGGGAGAACTGGAGATTCTCTCTTCTGTGGCAGAGCCAGGAGTTCTCTCTTTTCCTGTTGTTATGTCAGGAGGCCTAGGCATAAGTCAGGGAGCCCCACGCTTGTTTGAAGAAGAAACAATGTTGTAACAGCCACAAGGTTTTCTTTTCTTCTTTTTCTTTCTTTCTTTTTTTTTTTTCTGTCTTCTTTCTTTCTCCCTCTCCTCCCTCCCTTCCCTCCCTGACTCCTTCCTTCCTTCCTTCCTTCTTCCCCCACCTTTCTTTCTTTCTGTCTGTCTTGCTCTGTGGTGCAGGCTGGAGTGTGAGCTCAGCTCACTGCAACCTCTGCCTCCCAGTTTCAAGCGATTCTCCTGCCTCAGCCTCCCAAGTACGTAGGATTATAGGCATCTGCCACTACACCCGGCTAATTTTTGTATTCTTAATAGAGACAGGGCTTCCTCATGTTAGCCAGGCTAGTCTCGAACTCCTGACCTGAGGTGATCCTTTCGCTTCAGCCCTGCTGGGATTATAGGCATGAGCCACTTGCCTGGCCCACAAGGTTTTTCCTTTTCCCTGCAGCTAAACAGGCACTGGCCTCAAGTGTGTGGGCAGGCTGATTTGCCAAATTAACTACATCAGAAGTGGGCATAGTTTCCCATTCCTGGCAGGCCCTCTTGACAAGCTGGGAAAGTTTTCTAGAAGAGCAGTTCACAAACAGAATTAAAGACTACTTGAGCAGATTCAACATCCATGGGTCATCCAGAATTCTCTTTAAATATACTCTAGGGCCGACTATACTAGCTATAAATGGGTTCATCAGGTTCTTTAGTACAGGCCTGGATTTTATTCCAGTCTAAGATTATAGGAAAATACTCAAGAATAGACTTTTGGGGTGTTTGCTGTGTGTGTGCGTGCGCGTATGAGTGCGTGTGTGTGCGTGTGCATGTGTGTGCGTGTGTGCGTGTGTGTGTGGTGTTTGTTTTGCCATGCCTTGGACTTTTTCTTGGTCTTTGGCATTTTTGCCTAACTCTTCCTCAGGGTCATGCCAACAAGACTTGGCCATCCAGTGTCAAGCCTGGCCTTCACCAAAAAGTATGCGACCCAACGGGCATAGGTTAGAAACACCAGCTGATAAACCTGAGCATTGTGCTGAATTCATCAGCAAATTGATGAGGGTCTTCAATGGCCTTTGGGAACTCCTTGGCAACAGCTCGAAACTCAGCCATGCTCTGTGGAACAAAATTAAATTTGGGTGTAGAAGAATCATTTGTGAGTTTAAAGGCAAAGGTTCAGGGGTGGTGAGAGCTGAGGAGTCAGAGGGAAAGGCAGTTTTGCCAAAGCAGACTAGAGGGGGACAGAAGACAGAGAAAGAAAGTCTCTTCTGGCGAGAAAAGCGGCTGGGACCCTAAGGCCTCTCAGTTAATTTTGAGATCAGGAGGCAATTTTTTTTTTCTTTTTTTGAATCAGGGTCTGACCCTGTCGCCCAGTCTGGAGCGCACTGGCACAATCTTGGCTCAGTGCAACCTCTACCTCCCGAGTTCAAGTGATTCTCCTGCCTCAACCTCTTGAGTAGCTGGAATTACAGGCACGCATCATTATGCCTGGCTAATTTTGTATTTTCAGTAGAGATAGGAGTTTCACCAGGTTGATCAGGCTGGTCTTGAACACCTGAGCTCAAGTGATCCACCTGCCTTGGCCTCCCAGAGTGCTGGGATTACAAGAGCCTACCAACATCCCCAGCTAATTTTTGTATTTTTAGTAGAGACAGCGTTTCACCATGTTGGCCAGGCTGGTCTCAAACTTCTCTGATCTCACGTGATCCGCCAGCCTCAGCTTCCCAAAGTGCTGGGGTTACAGGCATGAGCCACCACGCCTGGCCTGAGATCAGGAGGCAATTTTAGAATCCTGAATGCACTTAGATGCTTCGAGGTACCAACTGAATGCCTCTCATTCAGATAGTTTGATTTTAGGACCACGGTATTCTAATTTTGTCCTAAGAAAGACAAGTTTGGGGAACTCAAAAGACCTCCATAATGAAGAATAAAATAATAAATTTTTTTTCACCGAAAACCAAAATTAGCCATCTGTCCACCCATTGACCTCCCTCCCTCCCTCCATCTCTTCCTTCTTTTTTTGACAGAGTCTGGCTCTGTTGCCCAAGGAGTGCAGTGCCTCCATCTTAGCCCACTGTAACCTCTGCCTCCCTGGTTCAAGGGATTCTCTTGCCTCAGCCTCCTGAGTGCCTGGGATTACAGGCACCTGCCATCATGCCTGGGTAACTTTTGTATTTTTCGTAAAGACGGGAGTTTCGCCATATTGGCCAGGCTGGTCTCAAACCCCTGACCTCAGGTGATCCACCTGCCTCAGCCTCCCAAAATGCTGGGATTACAGGCGTGAGCCACCGCGCTGGGCCCATCCACTGCTTTTTAAATGTGTGCTAGAGAAGACCACCATTTTAGAACATGTAGCCAGCTGGAGTCCCAGAAGGGGAACCATTATTGCATCTTTTGGAATTTGGGGGATCTCCTTCTGCTTCTTATTAATCTCTCAAGGGCAAAAGAAAAATCCTGTAAGCCCTGTTAGAGAATGCTAGGGGGTTGACTGGTGTTTTGTTTTACGGTGTCCTTGGGCCAGGATGTTTGTCTCACTTGGCAGACAGCTGTGCTCCAAGACCTGTAACTGGATTTCCCCTAGACGCACAGATTTTTTCTAGACTGGCAGGCCCCCTAGTGGTCATCCGCGTACCAGTTTATCCTCAACACAGGCGGCTTTTTCTTCGGAGAGTAAGGTCCCTCACAGAAAGGTGGTGACAGCCCTAAGGTTTCTTAAAGGGTGGCCTCAAGCCCACCTTTTTTTTTTTTTTTTAAGTCTTAGTCTTGTCGCCCAGGCTGGAGTGCAGTGGCACAATCTCGGCTCACTGCCACCTCTGCCTCCTGGGTCCAAGCGATTCTCCTGCCTCAGCCTCCCGAGTAGCTGGGATTACAGGTGCACACCACCACGCCCGGCTAATTTTTGTATTTTTAGTAGAGACGGGGTTTCACTATGTTGGTCAGGCTCGTCTTGATTTCCTCACCTCAAGTGATCCACTCACCTCGATCTCCCAAGTACTGGGATTACAGGCGTGAGCCACGCACCCGGCCGAGCCCACCATTTTTATAAAAGTAAGATATTCAGAAACAGAGAGGAAAAGTCTAGCAACAAATGGAAGTATGCACACACACAAAAAAACCCTGAAACTCCAACTGCACTCACCAGGACTAGAAGAGAAACTTTGTTGCCAGGAAGGACTTGCCAGAAAAGAGAAAAAGTCTTTTCCAGCCCTAGAAGGGATGCGAGATTCTTTGTGAAGGCGCCTTAGCCCACGCAGACCCCAAATAAGGCCAACAGTGCGCTGCTATGGAAGGGTGGAAGCTCGACCTGAAAGAAGATTTACCTGGGCAGAGAAAACGTGACCCCGGGCGGTGGAGAGCACAAAGGGCTTAACTGTGGCACCTCCCCGGCTCCAGGAGCCTCCAGGCCCCTCCAAAAGCCATCTTGCCTTTGGGGTGCTTCTGACACCAGATCAAGTCAACCTAAAAAAAGACTTCAGAGAAAACTGTCTCCAAAGGTGATGAATTTATTGTGGATAGAAAAGAGGATTATGATCTAGAATGCACTATGGCAAGCCACAGGGGCATCCAGTGAGGAATATTTAAGAGAGGGAGCTTTTATTGACAAAAAGAGGTGTTGACATTGTAGCCGCTTGGAAACAGTTCCTTGGTTCCTCTGGCTCAAGGCCAGATTTGCCGTCGGTTCACTGATGGAGATGATGTTACTGGCAAGTGTTTTCTTTCTTTCTTTCTCTCTTTTTTTCTTTCTTTCTTTCTCTTCTTTCTCTTTTTCTTTTTCAGATGGAGTTCCGCTCTTTTTGCCCAGGTTGGAGTGCAATGGCGCCATCTCGGCTCTCCGCAACCTCCGCCCCCCGAGTTTCAAGCGATTCTTCTGCCTCAGCCTCCTGAGTAGCTGGGATTACAGGTGCGTGCCACCACGCCTGGCAGATTTTTTTGTATTTTTAGTAGAAACAGGGTTTCACCATGTTAACCAGGCTTGTCTCGAACTCCTGACCTCAAATGATCCTCCTGCCTCTGCCTCCCAAAGTGCTGGGATTACAGGTGTGAGCCACCGTGCCCCACTGGAAAGTGTTCTTTCAGGAGCATCTTATCAGAATTGCTGCCGTACTAAAGAATGCCTCGCAATAGGCCTAGTCATAGAGATCTGCGTACATGTGCAAAACGTGCAAGCCATGCAAAGCAGAAGATGCATGAAGGATGTGAAGGGCTTTCTTGTGGGGCTTTAAGAAAGTCCTTGGAAACAGTTATCATCTTAGACATGCAAGCATGAGTTCCCTCCACCGACTTCGTGCTTTCCTGGCACTATTCTGTCTGGATCTAACAAGAGTGACTTCATTCTGGCATAGCCATTTAATGGAATTTTTTTCAGCAACAAAAAGGAATAAATTACAGCTACAGCATGGATGATTCTCAGAATAATTATGCTAAGTTAAAGAAACCAAACAAAACAAGACATATGGTATGATTTCATATATATCAAACTCATGAACAGTTTGTCACACAAAGGATATATGCTAGGGGGACGGATACCCCACTCTTCATGATGTGAGAATTTCACATTGCATGCCTGCATCAGAACATCTCATGTACCCCACAAATATATACACCTATTATGTACACACAAAAATTAAAAATAAATTTTAAAACTCAAGAACACGAGTTGCAAATCGTAGCCTATAAGCAAAAGCCAGCCCCCCGCCTGTTTCTTGTATTTTTGTTTTTTTGACACAGAGTCTCACTCTGTCACCCAGGCTGGAGTGCAGTGACACAATCTTGGCTCACTGCAACCACCACCTCCTGGGTTCAAGCAATACTCTGCCTCAGTCTCCAGAGTAACTGGGATTATAGGCGCCTGCCACCACGCCCAGCTAATTTTTTTGTATTTTTAGTAGAGACGGGGTTTCACCATGTTGGCCAGGCTGGTCTTGAACTCCTTACCTCGTGATCCACCCACCTTGGCCTCCCTAAGTGCTGGGACTACAGGCATGAACCACTGCGGCCAGCCTTTTTTTTTTTTTTTAATTTTTAAAAATGATTTTTAAACTCCTCCCAACATAAGCTGATAACCACTTGTTTTTTAAAATAAAGATTTGTTGGAACGTAGCCTGACCATTTGTTTAATATTGTTTATGGCTGCTTCCAGGCTCTGATGGCAGCACTGAGTAGTCTCAACAGAGACCTGCATCACCTTAAGGTTTTACTATCTGGCCCCTTACAGTACAAATTTGCTGAGCCTTGCTTTAGTGTACATGTTTATCTGCATAGGAAGTAAGATGGGACCGGGTGCAGTGGCTCATGTCTGTAATCCCAGCACTTTGGGATGCCAAGGCAGGAGGACCACTTGAGTTCAGGAGTTTGAGGCCAGCCTGGGCAGTAAAGTGAGACCCATCTCTACAAAACAAAAAGTAAAATAAATTAAAAACTAAAAAGAAAAAGAGATTGGAGCTATAAAATGTTCCTAGAATTAGAAAGTTAATTTTAGAACACAAGGCCAATATATAAAATCAATTATGTTTCTGGCCAGGCTCGGTGGCTCATGCTTGTAATCCCAGCACTTTGGGAGGCTAAGGCTGGGAGATCACGAGTTCAGGAGTTCGAGACCAACCTGACCAACATGGTGAAACCCCGTCTCTATAAAATTTTTTTTTAAAAATCAATTATGTTTCTATCCATTAGAAAAGAAAATAATTAGGAAATAAAACTAAAACATGTTCAATGTGGAATAACATTGGAAAGTGAAATACTTAGAAATAAATTAATTCTACCCAGATTGCTCAACCTAATCAAAATCAAAATCTTAACAGGTATCTTTGAAGAAATTGGCAAGTTAATTTACAAGTTTATATTGAAAAGTAAAGGACCTAATGTAAGGCCGGTTGCCTCTCCTCGCAGGAGTTAAACAGACACACCCATCCCTGCTCGCGGCTGATAACTATGTCATCATTCTGAGCACATTACTCAGGATCTGGCTTCTCCACATGAATTCCCCACACCCACCTCTGCTACCGCACCAAACTAAGCGCTCAACCCCAGCCCTCCGTTGAAAAACCCTGCAAAAAAATTTTAAAGAAGCCCCACCAAACCCTGCCCAATAGCCCCCGGCCGGCCCACTTACCCAGAGTCCCACCCGCCTACCAATGACAGCTCACTCCCAACAGCCAATAAAGCTGCCTTCACTTTGTTTCCCCAACAGCCAATCAAGGCCCACTTACCCAGAGTCCCACCTGCCTACCAATGACAGCTCACTCCATGCACATCCTGTTTCCCAACAGCCAATAAAACTGCCTTCGCTTTGTTTCCCAAAAGCCAATCAACTACCTCCCCTCCCCATAAAATCCCACGCCCTAAACAGCCGGGTGTGACTTCTTTGGCACCTTCTTGGACCACAGAACCTCTCCCGGGAGCTAAATAAATTAGCTTCTCATTTTCTTATGTTTGCCTCAGTTTCCTCATTTTACCCCAGCAATAAACCTTACACCTAAAATAACCATGATAGTATTGAAAAATAAGAACAAAGTCATCATTTTACACTATGTGATTTCAAAATTTAACATAAAGCTTCAGGAATCAAGGCAGTATAGTATTGGTATAGGTTGCACATGGAGATGGCTGAAACAAAGCAAAAATTCTGAAAACAGACCTACACTTACATGGTAACTTGATTTTCAATAAAGGTGCCAACATAATTTAATGTGGAAATGGAAATCTTCCAACAGATGATGCTGGAGCAACTTGTTATCCAGATAGACAAACACAAACACTAATCCTTACTCACTGGGGGTAGCATACTCAAATATTCACAGAGATGAATCATAAACTTAACACAGGACACATT
>NW_016108413.1:12641-16260 GCF_001604975.1 Cebus imitator
TGGGTGCGGTGGATCACACCTGGAATCCCAGCACTTTGGTTTGGGAGGCTGAGGTGGGTGGATCATCTGAGGTCCAGAGTCCGAGACTAGCCTGGCTAATACGGTGAAATCCAGCCTCTACTAAAAATACAAAAATTAGCCAGGCATGGTGGCAGATGCCTGTAATCCCAGCTATTTGGGAGGCCAATGCAGGAGAATCCCTTGAACTTGGGAGGTGGAGGTTGCAGTGAGCTGAGATTGTGCCATTGCAATCCAACCTGGGCAACAAGAGCAAAACTCCATCTCAAAAAAAAAAGGAGGTAGGGAGTAACAAGATGAACTTCATTAAAATTAATTTTTTTTTCATAAGGCACATTGAAGAAAATAAAAATGCAAGCCACAGATTGGAAAAAAAATTTGCAAAATATATACATGGTAAAATGTTCGAATCTAGGATGTATAAAACAATTCTTATAACTAAAACTGAGAAGACAAGCAACCCAATAACAACAGGCAGATAACCCAATAAAACTAGGGAAAATATCAGATCATATACTTCACAAAGGAAGGCAGACAAATGGGCAGTAAGTACAAGATGCTCAACACTGCTGGCATCAGGAAAATGCAAAGTAAAACATAAAAATAAAAAAAAATGAGATACTAGAATACATCAGTAGAATTTCTAATATTCCGAAGACTGACAATACCAAGTGTTGGTGAGGATGTAAAGCAGCTGGAGCTCTCCTATATTGCTGATGTTGCAGTCTCTCCAATGCACCACAATGTAGTAGTCTCTCTTGTGAGGTAATATCAGGAGATCTTTGTCTCATATCCAAGATGATTAAGGAGCACAGACACAAGGGTGATATTGCAGTGAAAAATTAGCAAGTGAAAGAAGAATGCTGTCCACAGAAGAGAGAGGAGTCTGAGTGGATTTCTGTTTTTACAGTTAAATTCAAAAGGTTGTATAAGAAACTCCTCTCATTCTGTAGCAGTTTGAGTAACTTATCAATAAAGCTGTCTGTGCAAGTCCCCATATCTCATGCAGCTGCGGGTATGTCTCTAGGCAAGCACAATGTGCTGCTTTTTTCTTTGTATAACTGTAGGTTTGTTTTAGGTAAGCACCCCCTCCCTGTGCAAGCTGCCACAGAGCTCATTGTGCACATGTCTGAAAAGGGGAGGAAACATTTTCCTGGGAGCTTGTTAATCATACAAAGAACAAAGGGCTTCTATGTTGGACTTTGCCTGTCTGCCTACATATCTGTGGCTTAGCTATGCAGCTGCAGTCTGAATTTTCTCCAGGCTGCTCTATTTTTGCCTGTAGCTGTGATTTTTCAGACAAGCAGCTTCTCTGAGGACTGGTCTCTTAGTTGTTTACCCAAGTAATTTTCCTTTCCTTCTTCCTTGCTGATAGGAATGCAAAATGATAGTCATTTTTGCAAAACGGTATTGCAGTATTTTATAAAGTTAAAAATGCATTTATCATATGACCCAGTAATCATATTACAAGAAAAATGAAAATATGTACCTACACACAGACCTGTATGTTACACACAGAAACATACATGGTGGTGTAACATACATGCTATATACATAGATAGGGATGTGCATACATTATTATATATAGTATCACCAAATTGGAAACAACTCAAATTTCCATCAACTGTGGAACTGATATAAAAACTATGGATCTCCTTACAATGGAATACTACTTAGTAATAAAAAGGACCACAGTGCTAGTAAATGCAACAAATTAGTAATACAGCAACAACATGGATGAATCTCAAAGACATCATGCTAAGTGAATGAAATCAAATTCAAAAGACTACATATTTTGTGATTCCATCTATATCAAGTTCTAGAAAATATAAAACTATAGTGGAAAAAAGCAGATCGGTAGGAGAGGAAGAGCTGCAAATGAAAACAAGAAAACTTTTTAGGGTGATGGAATCATTCTGTTTGTTTTTGTTCTGTTCCTTGCCCTTTTTTCACCTCAAACAGAGTTTCTAACCTTCTGTATCTTGACTGTGATGGTGATTACATAACTGCACAAAATTATCAAAACTCATCAAAGTGTACATTTAAATTGGTAATTTGTATTACATATCAATTATAACTCAAAAACCCTGAAAATTTAATTTTAGGATATGAAAAGGATAAAGTCAGAATAAAAGGCAAACATAGTAGGGTGCAATGGTTTATACCTGTAATCCCAATACTTCGAGAGCCTGAGGCAGGAGTTCAAGACCAGCCTGGGCAACATAGTGAGACCCTATCTCTATGAAAAAATATTTTTAATTAACTGGGCATGGGGCATGGGGCCTATAATCCTAGCTACTCAAGAGGCTGAGGCAGGAGTATTTCTTGAGCCAAGAAGTTCGAGGCTGCAGTGAGCTACAATTGCACCACTGCACTCCAGCCTGGGTGACAGAGCAAGATTTTGTTAAAAAAAAAAAATGGGCTGGGCTCACACCTGCAATCCCAGCAATTTAGGAGGCTGAGACAGGTGGATCACCAGAGGTCAGGAGTTTGAGAACAGCCTAGCCAACATTGTAAAACCCCATCTCTACTAAAAATACAAAAAATTAGCCAGGTGTGGTGCAGGCACCTCTAATCCCAGCTAGTCTGAAGACTGAGCCAGAAGAATTGCTTGAACCTGGGAGGCAGGAGTTGCAGTGAGTCTAGGTCGCATCATTGCACTCCAGCCTGGGCAACAAGAGCGAAACTCCATCTCAAAACCAAAAACAAAAATTGGCAAACGAAAAAGGCAACTATTTTTTTCATTAACTGTTACCTTCAGAGACAACTACAAGTTGTCCAAGAGAAAAAGCAGTATTAGTACGCCATTTGGCCCAACAGTAAACAACAGAGGCAGAGTATCAGTGACACACAGTGACTCACCCAAAAATTCTATGGGAAAGGAATGGGATGGTGAAGTGATGTAAAGTGTTACCCTTCACCTGCCATGATGGGAAGAAGATGGATACAATATAACTGCAAATTGGTGTCTAAAAACAGCAGTACAATCATGTTATTTGGAAATATGTAAAAATATTTACACTGGGAAGTGGGACTCAGCAGGGGAAAGGTGAGGGATAGGGATGGATTTTTTCATTTAAACATTTATTTAATTTTTAAGGCTGAGTGCAGTGGTTCACGCCTGTAATCCCAGCACTTTGGGAGGCCGAGGCAGGTGGATCACCTGAGGTCAGGAGTTTGACACCAGCCTGGCAAACATAGTAAAACCCTATCTCTACTAAAAACACAAAAATTAGCCAGGCATGATGGCAGGCCCCTGTAATCTCAGCTACTCAGGAGGCTAAGGCAGGAGAATGTCTGGAACCTGGGAGGTAGCAGTGAGCCGAGATCGTACCATTGCACTCCAGCCCCAGCTGACAACAGCGATACTCTGTCTCAGAAAAGAAAAAAAAAATCTTTTAAAGCTATGTCAATATATGTATTTGACAAAATAATTTTGAAATAAAAATGCTTTTTATTTACTTTTATGTTTCCTCATAGACAATAAAAGCATTTAAGGCTATTTTACCATAAGTTTTCATAGTTTTTTCTTTAATTTATAAATTATTTGGTTTTATTTTTCTTTTTAATGTGGGAATTATAAACTCTTAAAAATTCTACC
>NW_016108413.1:16631-37061 GCF_001604975.1 Cebus imitator
CTGCAACTTCTGCTTCTCAGGTTCAAGTGATCTTCCCACCTTAGCCTCCCAAGTAACTAGGACTACAGGTGTGCACCACCATACCTGGCTAATTTTTGTATTTTTAGTAGAGACAGGTTTTCACCATGTTGGCCAGGCTGGTCTCGAACTCCCAACCTCAAGTGATCCACCCACCTCAGCCTCCCAAAATGCTGGGTACACTTTGATTTTTGATTTATAACTTTTGGCTTTGTAATAAGAGGCTGTAAGAGAATACACCTAATAGAATCAACGTTTAGAGAATTTACTAACCTTTTTGTTGTGGCCAAGAAAATAGTCAGTATTTGTCATTGCTCCTTGGGCATAAAAGAAGAATATCTATACAACAACGCTATAGTAACCCAAATAGCATGGCACTGTCATTAAAACCAACACATAGGCTAATGGAACAGACTAGAGGACCCAAAAATAAATCCACACATTTACTATCAACTCATTTTCGACAAAGACACCAAGAATATACACTGGAAAAAAGGACAGTCTCTCCAATAAATGCTGCTGAGTAAACTGGATATCCACATGCAGAAGAAAGAAACTAGACTCCCCTCTCTCACCATATAAAAAAATCAACTCAAAATGGATTACAGACTTAAATGTAAGACCTGGAAATATAAAACTAATACAAGAAAACATTGGGGAAATGCTACAGGACGTTGATCTGGGCAAAGATTTTTTGGGATGAGACCTTGAAAGCACAGGCAACAAAAGCAAAAATAGACGAATAGGATTGCATCAAACCAGGAAGCTTCTGCACAGCAAAGAAAGCAATCAACAGGATGAACAGACAACCCAAAGAATGGGAGAAAATATCTGCAAACTACTCATTCGACAAGGGATTAATAACCAGAATAATCAGTTCAATAGGAAAAAATAAATAATCTGATTAAAAACTAGGCAAAAGACCTAAGTAGACAATTCTCAGAAGAAGACATACAATGATTAACATCCCTAATGATCAGAAAAATACAAATCAAAGCCACAATGAGATGTCATCTTGCCCCAGTCTGAAAGGCTATTATTTTAAAAATAGGCTGGGCACGGTGGCCAGTCTGTTTTTAAACCCAGCACTTTGGGAGGCCAAGACAGGTGGATTGTTTGAGGTCAGGAGTTTGAGACCAGCCTGACCAATGTGGTAGAAACCCCATCCCTACTGAAAATACAAAAATTAGCTGGGTGTGGTGGCACATGCCTGTAGTTCCAGCTACTTGGGAAGCTGAGGCAAGAGAATGGCTTGAACCCAGGAGGCAGAGGTGGCAGTAAGCTGAGATCACACCATTGCACTCCAGCCTGGGTGACAGAGCAAAACTCCATCTCAAAAAATAAGATAAATTTCAATTTCAGTTTCAAATTAAAAAGTAACTAACGCTGGTGAAGACGGAGAGAAAGGGAATGCTTACACACTGTTCGTGGGAACACAAAGTAGCACAGCCGTTATGGTAAACAACATGGAGGTTCCTTGAAAAACTAAAAGGAACCTGCCTTATGACCCAGAAATCCCACTGCTGGGGAGACATATGTATATATATATATATATATATATATATGCAAAAAACAAACAAACAAACAGGAAAACAGTGCGTAGAAGAGATACCTGCACTCCATGTTTATTGCATGACTATTCACAACAGCCAAGATATGGAATCAACCTAAGTGTCCATCAATAGATGAATAGATAAAGAAAATGTGGTACATATACACAGTAGAATATTATCCAGCCATGAAAGGAATGAAATCCTGTCGTTTGCAGCAACATGGACAGAACTAGAGGTCATTATGCTATGTAAAATAAGCTAGACACAGAAAGTCAAATATCACACGTTCTCATTCATAGACGGAAGCTTAAAAAGTGGATCATGGAAGTAGAGAGTAGAATGTCAGTTACCAGGGACCAGGAAGGGAAGTGAGGAGGAAGGGATAAATGGGTACAAAAACACAGTTATAGAAGAAATAAGTTCTAGCATTTGATAGTATTCAATAGTAGGGAAATTATCATTGACAAAAATGTATTTTTCAAAATAGCTAGAAGAGGAGAAGTATAATGTTTCCAACACAAAAAAATGGTATTTCAGATGATGGATATCCTAATTACCCTGATTTTAGTTTTTAAAAAGAAGTATATACATTTTGGCTTTATAGGGTAGAAATATATGTATTTATATGCTTATATTTTCTCTCATATTTTTAATTACCTACTTTATCAAATTCTAAGAAGTGTATAATAATGCTGAGGGCACCTGAAACTAAATTATTAAACCCTTCTCAGATCTCAGCCCAAGCAGAAACTTCTTAAAATAAATATTTATACGGGAATGAATCAATTTTATAAATATATATTTCATAAAAATAAATAAGCATTGACTATGTTAGGAAATCATAGATTCATGGAATAGTTCTACCTTGGAAATCATGAGCTTTGCTTTCCTGACTCTCCTTACTTTTCCGATAGAGAAACAAATCCAGAAAAATTGAGTGTCCAAACTCAAGCAACAAGTCTGTGCACTAAACTGAGTTTCCCCTCACCCCGAGATAGCTCTGTGCCCAGAGTACAAGCAAGAGCACAGTCTGTGTATCTCTAATGAGGACCTCTGAGGAATCAGCCCTAGGGACACGCAAACTTAGCAATTCTTGCTGCCCTGGTCCCATGGGAGGGAACCCTCATCTCCAGAGATGGAGGATCTGTTAACTTGTGCCCCATCATTCAAGCCCGACCCAGGAGAGCCATAGTGTCTCACTCTAAATGTTCTCCAGTAAGAAAAGGTTCTTCAGTGCTCAGCCCCAGCTGTGGCTTTCCCATCATCCAGGGCCAAGCATGGAGCCCACAGAGATGGGAATTGCGTGAAAGCATCTGACAGCGACAGAGAGCAGCCAGGTAAGGCAGGCTGGGGAAGGAGGTGAGGGCCCAGTTAGCCCCAACAACAGATGGACCCCCACAGACACACACATGGACCAACATTTAGGAAAACAGACCCAGTGAACCCCTCCACATCCAACCAAATGCAAAGAGGGGAACGTCTCTTGGTTTGACATTACCAGGCTTTCTGCTTTCAGGATGTGCTGTCCCCTGCAGAACAGGCAAGCACATTTCCAAGGTGGAAATAAGGGGAAGGTGGTGGGAAAAGGAAGGAGACAGCAAGGGTTAGCAGCACTAGGATAAGCAATTCCGGCTGCTAAAAGCTGGGCTGGAAGCTCCCAGCCCACCGCCACCCACCCCCACCACAAAAGAGAGGCTCTGTCAGACACCCACGCCCTCCCACTCTGCCCCCAGTTTCCACCTTTCTGCCACTTGCTTCCCTGTGTTCATCACTATGGTCACTGACTGCACAATAAAGGTGACTCATGGCAGGTGACTCAGACGCATGCAGAGCCCACAGGGGGGTGTTGGCTTGGGCTGGGGTCTGGGGACACAGCAGCCTTAGTTTTAAGATCCAGGACACAAACTCTCAATGCTGCAAACATGGCCGCAGACACAGCCACCCACCAACAGACTCAAGGAGATTCAGGCACGAAAGCAGATGTCAACACCTTTAAGTCAGACAAAGCGAACGTTATTGTCAAGGGGACTGGTTGAGCACTCGCCCTGTAAGGAAGCTGCATCAGTGTTGAATCAAAATCCAGGGGACGCGTGGTGAATGTCCAACTAGAGTAAATGGCACCTAGTATATGACCTACTCCCTAGGGAGTCTAAATTTGTTTGAGTTTGTTTTGTTTTTTTGAGATGGCGTTTGGCTCTTGTTGCCCAGGCTGCAGTGCAATGGTGCCATCTTGGCTCACTGCAACCTCCGCCTCCTGGGTCCAAGCAATTCTACATCAGCCTCCTGGGTAGCTGGGATTACAGGCATGAGCCACCGCACCGGGCTGATTTCTGTATTTTTAGTAGACATGGGTTTTACCATGTTGGTCAGGCTGGTCTCAAACTCCTGACCTTAGGTGATCCACCTGCCTCGGCCTCCCAAAGTGCTGGGATTACAGGCATGAGTCACCGTGCCTGGCTTGTTGGGGATTTAAACCATGAAACAATAGCATTTTTTTTTGTTAACTGATCTTCTATTGGCAGTTCCCATGAAATATGTCCTGGCCAGATTCCATTATTTTCAGCCATTGCATATTATAACAATCCCTCTCGTTCAGTAGTCAGAAGCATGCTAAAGCATCAGTCTCTCCCGTTCCACTCTCCCATGGCTTTTCTTGGCTTGAAGTATGTGGTGGAGGGAGGTGTGGTGAGTCTCAGGCACCTCCTCCCTTCCCTCTTCTAGGACTTCTCTTCTCAGGTGGAACAAGAAAGAGAGGAAGGGAACCCACGGAGTGTTAACTCTCCTTGAGCACTTAAGGAAGCTGCCCCTCCTCTCTTGGTGTCTGGGCTTTACTGGCTGTCCTTGACTGACTGTGGCAGGAACACAGAAGCTGGCTTCCTTATGGGCTCATCTCTGAGGCTTCCTCACAGAGGGTTCTTTGGGGACCAGCTCCCTGTAAGGGTCTCAGAGACGAAAGATTCAGCCCTCACTTGCCCTCTCTAACTCCCCTGAGAGCCCCAGTCAAAGGGAGCTTATGATGCAGTGTCTTATTGGTTGCACCCCCTTTTTTAGCAGGCATCCCTTCTGCCTCAGGTATTGCCAGATGTCCCAAGCAGGTGCCTTTCAGGAGCCACCAGCGCACACCCTTGTGATGACAACAGCAAGCATGCAGGCAGCTTCCCCACTTCCCATGCTCCACTCTACTCTCTTCCCTGCTCAGAGAAAACAAAGACTGACCAGGAAGGCCATTAACTCAAAGGACTTCTTCAAGCCAGAAAACCAAGTGATGGCCTCCCCAGCATGCAAACATCTCCAGTTTTTGAAATGATTGTCTTAGACTCTCCTCCCACAGATTTAGGGAACAGGAATTCCTCTTCCCTCTCACAATCGGATATGATGAGAGGGCATTGCCTTTCTTCCCAGTCACTGCTCCCTCCTGTCTCAGGATCCTGCTTCCACACTGACCGGAGGATAGGGGGTGGTGTTGGTTTTGGTTCCAGTAGGATTATCCAGCAAACATTGTCAGGAAGTGGCTAAACTTAATGCTGGCAGCTCTCTCAACATAGAGCTGGGGGTATTTACAGACAATCTTTCTGTTTCTAACCTTATCCACAGTTAACAGACCCACTTAGGAAAAACTCACTGCCATCCTCCTCTACCTGTTTCGTGCACAAGCCTTTGACATGTGCCAGGCTTTCCCCTTTCAGGATTGCTGTCCCCTGTGGAACAGGCAAGCACATTTCCAAGGTGGAAATAGGGAGGTGAGCCTGTGAAAAGGAAGGGGACAGTGAGGGATAGTAGTGCTGGGATCTGCAACCACAGGCTCCTGAAAGCTGGGAGCTCTTTGACCACCATTTCCATTACAATGGGTTATTCACATTTGCTGTCGAGGGCAAGATGAAAAAGCTGCACAGATATTGCTGTACGTTTTCCTTGATGCCACCTCTGACTCCAACCTCCACATTCCACATCAGCCAGCCTCTCTCTCCCTGGTTCACCATCCTTCAAAGCTCTGGCTACAGCCAAGTACCGTCTTGCCACCCTTTAATTTGTGAGAAAATGACTTTGTATATAAGCAATTTTACATTGGCTTTACAATTTGACTTTCAAAATGCTGGGACGCTTTCCAGTCCCATATGACGTGTACCCTGCACTCCACTCCTGAAAGCATCCCCTCTATCATCTTCTGCCCAAGCCGGTGAAGCCTCCAGCATCCTCCTGCTCTTTACCCTAGGCCTTCGCTGTCACCAGAAATGCCATCTCCACTCTTCTCTACTACCCAGATACTGAAACTCTCCCTGAGCTATGGCTCCACAATGCTTTCCCTGACTCTTTCTTCTTTATTGATTTTGTAATGCTGGAAAATAACGTCATATGGGACTGGAAAGCGTCCCAAAATTTTGCTCTCTGTAAATCTTTTCTTTCCCTTTTAAAAATAATGGGCTGGGCACCATGGCTCACGCCTCTAATCCCAGCACTTTGGGAGCTTGGGGCAGATCACCTGAGGTCAAGAGTTCAAGACCAGCCTGGTCAACATGGTGAAACCCCGTCTCTACAAAAATGTGAAAATTGGCAGAGCATGATGGCTGATGCATGTAATCCCAGCTAGTCAGGAGGCTGAGGCAGGAGAATCACTTGAACCCGGGAGGCAGAGTTTACAGTGAGCTGAGATCGGGCCACTGCACTCCAGCCTGGATGACAGAGGGAGACTCCATCTCAAAAAAATAAAAAATAAAAATAAGACTGATTTTCTGCACTTAACTGATTTTCTTATTTTGGCTAGCCTAAGGGAGAAAGGAAATCTCTAAGCAGAATCCTGCACACAGCAGCAACCTCAGCACATGCTTAGCTCAAGCAAGCCAAGGATGTTTGATGCTATGCAGTTACAAGGATGAGGACAAACCATCAGGCAGAACCTTCAAAGCCTGAGTAGTAAAATCCTGGGAAGATGTAACAGAGACCTGGGATGATCTGAGTGAGTTTTATAAAGCAGCATTTTATCCAGGTAAAAGAAATGACGAACTTGAACAAATTGCTAAATGTCTCTGCTTTCGGTTTTTCCCTCTGCTAAAATGAAGCTTGTTATTTCTAAGTTGCAGATTTCAGTAAGGATAAATAGAAAATGCCGTAGACCACAGTGCCTGGCATTTTCTTAATTAATCAATCAAAACCTGAAGCTGAAGCCAGGGAGGGATTTAAAGAAAAGGGCGTTTGAGCTGTTTTAGGACTGCTAAGTGATATGGATCCTGTCCACTGGGGAACATCACCCAATCTCTCTGAGCCTCAGTTTCTTCACCTCTGATTCCTTGTCTCAGTTTCCTCATCCATGAATGATGCAATTTACCATTCACAAGATCAAAAGAAATAGTGTATGTGAAAATATTTCGTACATACTACATGTTCAGTAAATGTTAGTGAAGTATGAATTAAGCTGTATGTAATCAAAGATAGTTATAACATTATGAAAATTGACCAGCTGTTAATTGCAGCGAAACTAGCTCCATAGGATTATCTCATGCAAGTTAATCCTAAAACAATGACAAAAGCAGTACCATAATCATTTTGCTCAAATGATGACACTATCACCCGTCTCATGTAATTTTATATTTAAAATGATATTAATTAAGAAATAATCTTGGGTCTGGTGTCATCAGAAAATTACGATCTCTAAACAATAGATAGATTGCAATTAATTAAATATTTCCTTTTATTTATTTATTTTTGAGACAGAGTCTCGCTCTATCGCCAGGCTGGTGTGCAGTGGCATGATCCCAGCTCACTGCAACTTCTGTTATCCAGTTTCAAGCAATTCTCCTGCCTCAGGCTCCCAAGTAGCTGGGACTACAGGCACGCACCACCATGACCAGCTAGTTTTTTTGTATTTTTAGTAGAGATGGGGTTTCATCATGTTGGTCAGGATGGTCTCGATCTCTTGACCTCATGATCCACCTGCCTCGGCCTCTCTAAGTGCTGGGATTACATGCATACCCACTGTGCCCGGCTTCCTTTTACTTTTATCTATAGTTTTTATACCCCACCTACCCTACCAGGTCCTGCCTCAACCCCAGCCATGGTCAGAAACAACCAGACTAGAGTCACAGAATTCCTTCTCCTGGGACTCTCTGGGCAGGCAGAGCAGGAGGAGGTCTTCTTTGGGCTGTTCCTGTGGATGTACCTGGTCACCATCATCGGGAACATGCTCATCATCTTGACTATCAGCTGTGACGGTCATCTCCATATACCCATGTATTTCTTCTTGGCCAACCTCTCTTGCATTGACATCTGCTTTTCATCAGTCACCATCCCCAAGATGCTGGTGAACCACGTGTTGGGAGGCAAGCCTATCTCCTACGTGGGCTGTATGACCCAGATCTACTTCTTCATCACTTTCATCAACATGGACGGCTTCCTGCTGAGTGTGATGGCCTACAACCGTTACGTAGCCATCTGCTGCCCGCTCCACTACAACACAAGCATGAGGCCCAGACTCTGTCTTTCTGGTGGCCACATCGTGGGTCATCACCAACCTGCATGCTCTTCTGCACACTCTTCTCATGGCCCAACTCACATTTTGTTCCAACAGTGCTGTGCACCACTTCTTTTGTGACCCCTATGCAATTATAAAGCTTTCTTTTTCTGATACCTTTATCAATGAGTTGATGGTATGTGTTGCAGGTGGACTAGTGTCTATTACACCATTCACGTGTATCACTGTTGCATATGCCTATTATCTTCTTTCATGTATTAACGTTTCCATCTCTTCAGGGAATAAGGAAGGCCCTGTCCACATGTAGATCCCACCTCACTGTAGTATCCCTGTTCTATGGAGCAATCTTGGGGGTCTGCATGTGTCCTTCATCTTCCTATTCAGTACAGGACATGGTGGCCACTGTCAGCTTCACAGTGGTGACATCCCTGTTTAATCCCTTCATCTACTGCCTCAGGAATTATGACGTGAAGGGAGCCCTAAGGTAACTAATTTTTAGGAGACTAGTTTTGTCAAGATTCTAGAATTAGAAAATTTTAGAATTGAGAGAACTGGGAGCAGAGAGACTGAGGCCAAAATAGGTGCAAAACTCACCCATGACTATGCATCTAATTAGTGACATGTCATTATGATCGTGTTTTTAAATATGAGGCTGGTGAGTCCTTATAAGTCATAAAACTGTTAATTTTTTATCGATGTCAGGGACTAATCCTATAACCCTCATTATACACATAAAAACTAGACTGAGGTCAAGGTAAATTAGGTGGTTAATTCAAAGTGACACTTGAATGCATTTTTAAAGGGTGGGTCTAACAATATTATAAGATACTGGCTACCGCAATGGTCTGGAAATTGCTTCTGTAAACTGAGACCCACATATGCCAAATGAATTTTCACCAGTATCATCCCAATTATCTTATTCTGCATAATATTAAATAAAACAAGAGCTGAAACCTACTGAATACTTTCAATATGCTAAGGACTATTTCTGTATTATTTCACTTGGTTCTCACACAACCTTATGAAGTGATACTGTAAATATTCCCGTTTTACTGGATGAGTAAATAAAGTCACAGAGAGGTTAATTTGTTCAAGCCTATATACAGTTACTACTGGGGCTAGGATGGTCCTGAGCATTTCCTCAGAGAGATTTAATCATTTTCTTTTTGTTTGTGTTATTTTAATTTTTAAATTTGCATATATTAAAATTGACCTTTTTGGGAGGTGTATAGTTCTGTGAGTTTTACATAGATAGATTCACATTACCACCATCATTATCAAGATACATAACAGCTCTCTCACCTCAACATATTCCCCCATGCTGCTCCTTCCTCCATTCCTATCCAGTGGCGACCATTGATATGTTCTTCACCCACAGAGATTTGCCTTTTCAGTAATATCATATAGAAGGAATCATAATGTATGTAAACTTTTTACTCTTGTTTCTTTCAATCAACATAATACCTTTGAGATTCATCCATGTAGTTTCATTTATCAATAATTTGTTTCTTCTTTCTTTCTCTGATCCTTCCATTGCTGAAAGAATCCCTTAACTTTTCAAAACTCTAATAATTTTGCATTTCTCTCTAGGTACTGTCTGATTATATTCAACTGTCAAGCATGAAGCACTCAGCATTGTGCTTCTTGAGTTAGGGTATGTGAATCCCCAAAGGAATGCATCCCAGTGCCAATGGATACTTGAGGTAATTGGATAAACTTGATGTATTCCTCTGGAGTGTTAGTATCATTTTAGAAGTAGTTTGAAATATAATGCATGGACTATATGTTGCTGTTTAAGGTTATATGACTCATCTTGGTGTCATCATATTCTTCCTTGTGCCACATATATCTTCACATATGTCTCATTCTCAGTATTACATTAAATGCTCATTTTGAACAAATACTACTGCTTACACTTGGTATACCCCCGAAAATTGTCAGTAGAGCTTTTGTTAATCTTCAATAACATGAGTTAAAGAATCAATGACAGTGTGGTAAGCAAGGCTGAATGGGAAATTGAGATGTGAATTAGGCTGTTATAAGTTTAAGATGTCAATTATATTTTTTGAGGTAAAAAAACCTTTAAAAATACATAAAAGTAGAAAAGGAAATTAAAATGATATGCTGTAAAAAATTCAACTAAATACAAAAAAATGGCAATAAGGAAGAATTGAGGAACAAAAAACATACTAAAAAATAAATAGCTAAATGGCAGAAGTAAATCCTTCATTATCAGTAATCCCATCAAACGTAAATGGATTAGACTCTCCTATTAAAAGGAAGAGATTGGCAGACTAGGGATAAAATGGGATCCATCTATAATGTATACTTTTAATATAGGAAGAACTCTTAACATGAAGGGAAACACCCATTTTGAGCCATTTCAGAACATCTGTTTCAGAGTGACTGTAGCAAACTTGCTATCTTCAAGACACACAAACTAAAAACTGACAAAAATAAAAGCAGATTTTAACAGCCTTTTCTCAGTAATTGATATAACAAATAAACTAAAAGTCAATAAAGACAGAGAAGAGCTGAACAACATTATCAAACAACTTGACATACTTACCTGATATTAAACTATGCTATCCTCTCCTTTCAAGTACACATGAAATACCCAACAAAATAGACCAGGCTTACACATTTGTTGTATAACCAAAATAAAATTTTTTTTTGAGACAGGGTCTTTCTCTGTCACCAGGCTGAAGCGCAGTGGCTCAATCTTGGCTCACTGCAACCTCTGCCTCCTGGGTTCAAGTGATTCTTCCACCTCAGCCTCCCAGGTAGCTGGGACTACAGGTGCATGCCACCACGCCAGGCTAATTTTTGTATTTTTAGTAGAGACGGGGTTTCACCATGTTGGCCAGGATGGTCTCTATCTTCTGACCTCATGATTTGCCCACCTCGGCCTCCCAAGGTGCTGGGATCACAGATGTGAGCCACCATGCCAGATCCAAAGCAAATTTAAATTAGAAAACAGTTACAAAAACATATTAAGAAAATACCCCCAAATAATTACAAATTAACATACCTCTAAATTATCAATGAATCAAATAAAAAATCATAGTGGAAATGAATAATGATTTTGAATAATGTTGGAAAATAAATTTTATCAAAATCTGTGTAATGTTTAGAGAGAAATTTGCTATTTTAAATGCTTATATTAAAACAGAGAGAAAAGTTTAAAGTCAGTGTAAAAGATGGAAAGGAAAAAGCAAAATATGTCAAAAGAAATTGAAGTAAAAAAATTAAAAACAGGAATCAAAAGGGTGGAGAAAGATATTTCATGCAAACAGAAACCAAAACCAAGTAGGAGTAGCCATACTTATATCAAATAAAGCAGAAATTAAGTCAAAAATAGCAAAAAGAGAGAAAGAAAGTCATTACATAATGATATAGGAAACAAGTCAACAAGAGAATATGACAATTCTAAATATGTATGCACCTGAGGCTGGAGCACACAGATATATAAAGCAAATATTACTAGCTATAAAGGGAGCGATAAATGCCAATACATTAATAGTGGGGGATTCAATACCCCACTCTAAGCTTTAGACAGGTCATCTAGGCAGAAAATCAACAAACAAACATTTGTTTTAAACTAGACATTAGATTAAATGGACTTAACAGATCTCAACAAAACATTTTATCCAACAGCTGCAGATTACACATTCTTCTCATCAGCACATGGAATATTCTCCAATATAGACCATATGTTAATGCACAAAGCAAATTCGACAAATTTTTAAAAATCAAAATCATATTAAGTACCTTCTCAGACCACAATGGAATGAAACTAGAAATTAATTCCAAGAGGAAGCTGGGAAACTATACACATACCTGGAAATTAAACAACATGCTCTTGCTCTTGAATCACTATTGGGTCAATGAAGAAATTAAGACGGAAATAAAAAAAATTTTCTGCAACAAATAAAAATGGAAACACAATATAACAAAACCTAAGGAATACAGCAAAAGAAATGCTAAGAGCAAAGTTTATAGCAATAAATGCCTCTAGCAAAAAGCTAGAAATATTATAAATAAGCAATCTAAAAATGTACCTCAAGGAACTTAAAAAGCAAGAATAAACCAAACTCAAAATTAGTAGAAGAAAAGAAACATAAAGATCAGAACAGAACAAAACAAAAAAGAGGTAAAAAAAAAAAATAACAAATTTATCACAAGCCAAATCAAAATAATTGAAGGACGATTTTTTTTTAGAAATCGACAAACTGATTCTAAAATTTATAAGAAAAAGCAAACAAACTAGAAACAGCAAAACAATTTTAAGAAAAAACAAAGTTGAAACATTCATACTACCTAATTTCAAGATTTATTACAAAGTCGTAATAGTTTTCACCAATGCATAGATGGATAGAACAATGGAACACAATAGAGTTCAGAAATAGACCTACTCATATACAATTAATTGATTCTAGATAAAAGTGCCAAAGCAATTCAATATGGGGAAAATAATCTTTTCAACAAATAGTAATGCGATAATTAAATCACTATACTGAAAGTATTAAACCACCATACCTCACACTGTATACAAAATTAACTCAAAATGAACCATGAACATAAATGTAAAACTTAAAACTGTGAATTTCTAGGAGAAAATATAGAATCTTTGCAATCTTGAGTGAGGCAAAGATTTTACAGGTACAACAACAAAAGAATGATCCATAAACATTTCTTCTAAATTACAAATTAGAGTTCAGCAAAATTTAAAACAATTTCTCTTTAAAAATGCTGTTTAGAAAGTGAAAAGACAAGCCACAGATTAATACAATTATTTGCAAATGCTGTATCTGATAAATTGGTAGCCAGAATACACAAAGTTTGACAATAAAAAATTTGAAAATAAGAAAACAGCCCAATTTTACGATTGGGTAAAAGATTTGAACAGATGCTTTACCAAAGAAAATTAGTGAATAAAAAGATGCTCAACTTATTTAGTCTTGAGAAATGCAAATGGAAATCACAATGAAATAACACTATATCCCTATTAGAATGGCTCTTCTGAAGCCCAGAAAATATCATGGATGTGTAGGGAAATGGAAACTGATGCACTGCTGCTAAGAAAGCAAAATGGTGCAACTATTTTGTCAATTTCTTATAAAGTTAAAAATACACTTACTACATTGATCAGCTCAGGTTGCTATAACAAAATACTATAGACTGGGTAGCTTAAACAATGGAAGTTTATTTTCTCATGGGTCTGGAGGCTAGAAATGCAAGATCTAGGTTTTGACCTATTCTGTTTCTGGTGAGGGCTCCCTTCCTGGCTTGTAGACAACCACCTTCCTGCTACGTTCTCACATGACCTTTCCTTGTGCCTGTCTCAAGAAAAAGAAGAGCAAGAGCAAACTCCAAGGCCTCTTCTTGTAAGGACACTAATCCTATTGGATCAGGTCCCCACCCTTATAAACTTACTTAACCTTAATTGCTTCTTTAAGGGGTCTAAGTCCAAACAAAGCCGCACTGGGAATTAAGGATTCAACAGATAAATTCGGGGGGACACAGTCAGTCCATAACGCTTACCATAGGACCCCCCTGCAATCCCACTTCTACTTATGTATCCAAGTAAAATAGAAGGTAGTGTTCACAAAACCCTGTATGCAATTGGCTATAGTGGCTTTATTCATAATCCACTGAACTGGAAACAGCACAAAAGTCCTTGAACAGATGAATGGATTAACAAATGATAGTACATCAATAGAATTTTATGTAAAAAAAATAATACTCAACAATAAAAATGAGTACGCTATTTTTTTTTTTTTTTTTTGAAACCCCAGGCTGGAGTGCAGTGCACTATCTCGGCTCACTGCAGCCTCTGCTTCCTGTGTTCAAGTGATTCTCCTGCCTCAGTGTCCCGAATAGCTGGGATTACAGGCAACTGCCCCCATGCTCGACTAATTTTTGTATTTTTAGTAGAGACAGGGTTTCACCATGTTGGCCAGGCTGGTCTCTAACTCCTGACCTCGGCCTCCCAAAGTGCTGAGATTACAGGTATGAGCCACTGCACCTGGCCAAAATGAGTACACTATTTTTTTTTTTTTCTTTTTTTTGAGATGGAGTCTCGATTTATCACCAGGCTGGAGTGCAGTGGCACAATCTTGGCTCACTGCAACCTCTGCCTCCCCGGCTCAAGCAATTCTTCTGCCTCAGCCTCCCAAGTAGCTGGGATTACAGGCATTCGCCACCAAGCCCGGCTAATTTTTTGTATTTTAGTAGAGACAGGGTTTCACCATGTTTGCAAGAATTGTCTCCATCTCCTGACCTTGTGATCCACCCACCTCGGCCTCCCGAAGTGCTGGGATTACAGATGTGAGCCACTGCGCCCAGCCCATGAGAACACTAATGATCACAAATCTTAGTGATTGCTCAAGGCTGGAGTTCAGATTAAGGTTAACTATAAAGGAGCCTTAGAAAAGTTTTGTTGTTGTTAGATTTTTTTTTTTTTTTGAGATGGATTTTTGCTCTTGTTGCCCCAGCTGGAGTGCAGTGGTGCAATCTCGGCTCACTGCCTCCCGGATTCAAGCGATTCTCCTGTCTCAGCCTCCTGAGTAGTTGGGATTACAGGCACGTGCCACCACACCCAGGTAATTTTTGTATTTTTAGTAGAGACGAGGTTTTGCCATGTTGACCAAGCTGGTCTCGAACTCCTGACCTCAGGTGATTGCCTGCCTTAGCCTCCCGAAGTGCTGGGATTTACAGGCATGAGCCACTGTGCCCTTCGTTGTGTCTCGCTCAGTCACCCAGGTTTAAGTATAGTGGCTCGATCTCAGCTCACTGCAAACTCTGCCTCCTGGGTTCAAGTGATTCTCCTGCCTCAGACTCTTGAGTAGCTGGGATGATATGCAAGCCCCCATGTCGGGCTAATTTTTGTATGTTTAGTAGACCCAAGGTTTCACTATATTTGCCAGTCTGGTCTTGAACTCCTAACCTTGAGTGATCGCACCGCCTCCGCCTCACAAAGTTCTGAGATTACAAGCATGAACCAGGAAGCATTACACCATGCCCAGCCAGGAAAAGTTTTTGAGGTGACTGATCATACTATTTGATTTCTCAATTTTTGAACCTGGTTACAATACTGAATGCATTTGTCAAAATTCATAGAACTATACAATAAGAAAGATAATTTTTACTGTATATAAAATACACCTCGATTTTTAAAAATCTGACAAAAACTATTTATTTTCTATGTTATATTTGTTGGGTTCTACTTTTATTATTTTATGGACAGAGAATGTGGTCAATAAATTCCATGTATCAGGGAATTTTTAGGGTTGTATTACAACCAAAAAAGTGTTCAATATTAGTTAATATTCCCTGGGTTTAAGGGAAATTATATATACACATAGTACAATTATGTGTATATATGCCTAATTGTGTAGGTGTTTATTTGCTTATTTTTTTAATTTTTAATTTTTATATTTTTAGAGACAGGGTCTCACTTTTGCTCAGGCCGGAGTGCTGTGGCACAATCATAAGTCACTGTAGCCTCCAACTCCTGGGCTCAAACAATCTTCCTGCTTCAGCCTTTTCAGTAGCTGAGATTACAGGTGCACACCACCATGCCTAGCAGATTTAAATTTTTGAGATTGTACTTTTAATTTGGATTTAAATTCCTCATTAGTATTTCTGTTTTTGTTTTTGTTTTTGTTTTTTTTTAGTTGGCGTGATCTCTGCTCACCGCAACCTCCTCCTCCCAGGTTCAAGCGATTCTTCTACCTCAGCCTCCTGAGTAGCTGGGATTACAGGCATGCACCACCATGTCTGGCTAATTTTTTGTATCTTTAGTAAAGGTGGGGTTTCTCTATATGTTAGTCAGGCTGGTCTCGAGCTCCTGACCTCAGATGATCTGCCTGCCTTGGCCTCCCAAAGTGCTGGGATTACAGGCATGAGCCGCTATGCTCGGCCCATCACTATTTCTTTTGGAATACTAAAGGAATTACCATTTGAGAAATGCATAATGTATTCCATTAAAAGCATAGATTTAGTAAAATTTGTCTTCTAGTTCTAAGAGCAATCACCGTGTGTGTGTGTGTGTGTGTGTGTGTGTGTGATAGTTACAGTAACACCTTTTGGGATATGAAGTATTTTATCATCACCAAGTTAACCACCACTCTGCTCCTCTCACTGTTTTCCTAGACAGTAAACAGACTAAGAGAAGGGAAGCTGAATGTCCAAGTTTGTGGAACAAGTATTTGTGCAAGAGCTGAGTTTCACTCCTATTTTCTGTGCCCAGACAGAGTACAAGCAAGAACACAGTCTGTGTGTCTCTAATGAGGACCTCTGAGGAATCAGCCCTAGAGGCACCCAAACTTAGCAATTCTTGTGCCCTGGCCCCATGGGAGGGAACCCTCATCTCCAGGGATGGAGGATCTGTTTATTTGTGCCCAATTATCCAAACCCAACCTGGGAGAGCCACAGTGTCTCACTCTAAATATTCTCCAGTGAGAAAAGGTTCTTCAGTGCTCAGCCCCAGCTGTGGCTTTCCCATCATCCAGGGCCGAATGTGGAGCCCACAGAGATGGGAATTGCATGAAAGCATCTGACAGCGACAGAGAGCAGCCAGGTAAGGCAGGCTGGGGAAGGAGGTGAGGGCCCAGTTAGCCCCAACAACAGACAGACCCCCACAGACACACATATGGACCGACATTTAGGAAAACAGACCCAGTGAACCCCTCCACATCCAACCAAGTGCAAAGAGGGGACTGTCTCTTAGATGGCATGTACCAGGCTTTCCCCTTTCAAGATGTGCCCTGCGCTGCAGAACAGGCAAGCCCATTTCCAAGGTGGAAATAGAGAGGAAGGCAGTGGGAAAGGAAGGGGACAGTGAGGGTTAGTGGTGCCAGGATCAGCCACTGCGAGCTCCTAAAACATGGGCTGGGAGCTCCCAGCCCACAGCCACCCACCCTCACCACAAAAAAGAGGCTCTGTCAGACACCCATGCCCTCCCATTCTGCCTCTAGTTTCCACCTTTCTGCCACTTGCTTCTCTGTGTTCATCACTATGGTCAGTGACTGCACAATAAAGGTGACTCATGGCAGGTGACTCGGATGCATGCAGAGCCCACAGAGGGGTGTTGGCTTGGGCTGAGGTCCAAGGCCTGAGCAGCCTTAGTTTTAAGATCCAGGAAAACTAAGGATCTTAGTTTTCAAACACTCAATGCTACAGAGATGCCAGACGCCTCAGGCACAGCCACCCACAAGCAGACTCAAGGAGATTCAGGCACGAAAGCAGACGTCAACATATTTAAGTCACACAAAGCGAACATTATTGTCAAGGGGACTGGTTGAGCACTCGCCCTGTAAGGAATCAAATCCGGGGGATGCGTGAATGTCCAACCAGAGTAAGAGGAATTGGTGCATGACTCATCACTATGTATCTAGTCTCCTGAGGAATCTCAACTTGTTGGAGTTTCCGGCATGAAATGATAATATTTTTTCCAATATCTGACCCTCTCACTGTTGGCAGTTCTCTCTCTCTAGGCTCCATAACAAGAGAGTGTAGTGTTCTCAGCCTTTGGTCTTAATAGCAATTTAAAACCAATAGTAACCATCTCGCTTGGCATCCTGTCATCCCTCTTTTGTTGTTTCCCCATGTTTCTACTAGAGGAAGCTACCTGCCCTTAAGAGCAGAACGCTCCCATCTGCTGGTGAAGGCTGTGTCCTGTTTGCTTTGCTGCAATCCTTTGCCCCTTGACTTCTGCAGTCCAGGCCAACCACACTCCCTCTGGAGCATCCGCAGGCTTCTGTCCAGTACTGCTCTACTTGCCCTAATTGTAGGAGCTCGTCCAGGTGAAAAGTGGCTTCACATCTGAGCACTTTTCCTTTAATTTCACTAATGCGATTCTCACAGTGTTAAGCACTTCACTGACCTCATATTATGTATATTTCATAACCTGTCTGCTAAAATCATTCCATACAATATCTCTGCCCAGCTGGCCAAGCCATGTCACACAGCAGTTGTCTGGCTCTCTTTTGCCTCTTTTCTTCTGTCCTTTGATCTCCTGGGGAATGCACCTCCTCCCCTTTACTGTTAAAATGCCAAGAATTCTTCCAGCAGCATCGCATTCACAGTGCCTTATCTAACCCCTGCCTGTAATGATTTCTTAGTCCTGGGAATATCCTTGGATGTACCACATGAACTTGCTTTTTATCAGTCAGTAAATATCTTTCATCCAATAGCAAAAACAATCCGTATAAGACCTTTGCTCTTCTGACTAGCAGAAAGGTGAGGCCAGGCATAGTGGCATGTGCCTGTGGTCCCAGCTACTTGGGAGGCTCAGGTGGGAGGACAGCTTGAGCCTGGGAGGTCAAGGCTGCAGTGAGCTTTGTTGTGCCACTGCATTCCAGCCTGGGAGATAGAGCAAAATCCTATCAAAAACAAAACAAAACAAAACAGAAATAGAGTGGAAGAATGCCACACAGCCACCTGAAGAGCATGCTTAGGAAGGCAGACCCAACAGGTATGAGCTACAGTGAAGGCCTCATCATGGCAGCTAAAACGCTGAAGACAAACCACCAAGCAAATCTTTCAAAGCCCACACAATTTTCCTAATTCTGGGGAAATATAAAAGCCACAGATAAAAGTTGCATGTTTATCATATGGCACTTACTAGAGTCTGCCACTTGGCTAAATTTTCAGCAAATGGGCTAGGCACTATGGCTCACGCCTGTAATCCCAGCACTTTGGGAGGCCGAGGCAGATGGATCACGAGGTCAAGAGATCGAGACCCTCCTGGCAAACATGGTGAAACCCCATCTCTACTAAAAATACAAAAAAATTAGCCAAGTGCAGTGGCACACGTCTATAGTCCCAGCTACTCAGGAGGCTGAGACAGGGGAATCGCTTGAACCCGGGTAGTGGAGGATGCTGTGAGCCAAGATCATGCCACTGCACTACAGCCTGGGTGACAGAACAAGACTCCGTTTAAAAAAAAAAAAAAATCAGCAAATGATAGCTAATCAAAATATAGCATAAAGAAAAACTACTTTAGCTGATTTGGAACTCTAACTTTTATGGGCTCTGTGAATTTGGATAAATCATCTAACTACCCCAATCCTCATTTTCTTCATCTATAAAATGAAATATAATACCTCAATTATTAGACTAAGTTAAATACTAGGCAGGTCCCTGTGGCTGACACCTATAATCCCAGCACTTCAGGAGGCCAAGGTAGTCTTGAGGTCAGGAGTTCAAGACCAGGCTGGCCCACACGGTGAGACCCCATCTCTACTAAAAGTACAAAAAATTAGCTAGGTGTGGTGGTGCACGCTTGGCTACTCAGGAGGCAGGAGAATTGCTTGAACCCAGGGGGCAGAGGTTGCAGTGAGCTGAGATCATGCCACTGCACTCCAGCCTGGGTGAGAGAGCAAGACAAGACTCTGTCTAAAAAATAAATAAATAAATAAATACTGTACATTAAAGTATTTTTATATGATACTCGGTAAATAGCAGTAGAAGAAAACTATAATAGCCATTAGCACTAAAACACTACCAAAATTAACCAGGCTTTTTCCATAAAATTACTCATAGAGTTTTAGCTTATTTTTAACTGACGTGTAAACTCTTTCAAAATATAAAATTTGCTCAGGTGTTGGCGTATGATCTTATCCCATGATGACAATTTCTTCCCAGCAGATATGGATGGAGGCAACCAGACTAGAGTCACAGAATTCTTTCTCCTGGGACTCTCTGGGCAGGCAGAGCAGGAGGAGGTCCTCTTTGGGCTGTTCCTGTGGATGTACCTGGTCACCATCATCGGGAACATGCTCATCATCTTGGCCATCAACTGTGACGGTCATCTCCATACACCCACGTACTTCTTCTTGGCCAACCTCTCTTGCATTGACATCTGCTTTTCATCAGTCACCATCCCCAAGATGCTGGTGAACCACGTGTTGGGAAGCAAGCCTATCTCCTACGTGGGCTGTATGACCCAGATCTACTTCTTCATCACTTTCATCAACATGGACGGCTTCCCGGTGAGTGTGATGGCCTACGACCATTATGTAGCCATCTGCTGCCCGCTCCACTACACCATGAGCATGAGGCCCAGACTCTGCATCCTTCTAGTGGCCACATCGTGGGTCATCACCAACCTGCATGCTCTTCTGCACACTCTTCCATTCATGGCCCAACTCGCATTTTGTTCCAACAATGCTGTGCACCACTTCTTCTGTGACCCTTACCCTATTCTAAAGATGTCTTGTTCTGATACCTTTGTCCATGATTGATGGTCTTCACTGTGGGTGGAATGATATTTCTGACACCATTCACATGTATCCTTGTTTCATATGCTTACATCTTCTCTAATATCCTGAAGTTGCCATCTGCCCATGGAATAAGGAAGGCCCTGTCCACATGTGGATCCCACCT
>NW_016108413.1:38929-43429 GCF_001604975.1 Cebus imitator
ATTTTCTGTTAAAAGACTCCCCTGATTTTCAGAACTTGAATAACTGTGCATTTCCTTCAACTCCTTTACAAATCCCATTCCACAGACATGCATCAAGCACACACCACAGTGCTTCTCACACTGGAGTATGTGAACTCCCACAAGAATGCACTTGGTGCCAGGGAAATATGCCTACAGGTGATGGACGGAATGTATTTTTCTGAACTGTCAGCTTTGTTTCAGGTCAGTGCAAGTGTTTGAGAGATAATAACATTGACAAAGTGTTGGTGTCTTGGGGGGTAGAACTTGTTTTGGTCTCATATTACTATTATTATTATTTTATTTATTTATTGAGACCGTATCTCACTCTGTCGCCAGGCTGGAGTACAGTGGCGCAATCTCGGCTCACTGCAACCTCTGCCTCCCGGTTTCAAGAGATTCCCCTGCCTCAGCCTACCAAGTAGCTGGGATTACAGGCCTGTGCAATGACACCTGGTTGATTTTTTTGTATTTTAGTAGAGACGGGGTTTCACCATGTTGGCCAGGAGGGTCTCGATCTTCTGACCTCGCGATCTGCCCGCCTCAGCCTCCCAAAGTGCTAGGATTACAGGCATGAGCCACTGTGCCCAGCCTATTATTATTACTTGTGGGACAGAGTCTCACTCTGTAGCCCAGGCTGGAGAGCAGTAGTGCAATCTTGGCTCACTGTAACCTTCACCTCCCGAGCTCAAGCAATTCTCATGCCTCAGCCTCGTGAGTAGCTGGGACTACAGGCACATACCACCAGGCCCAGCTAATTTTTGTATTTTTAATAGAGACAGGGTTTCACCATGTTGGCCAGAGGTGTCTTAAACTTCTAACTTCAGGTGATCTGCCCGCCTCAGCCTCCCAAAATGCTGGGATTACAGACGTGAGCCACCATGCCCGACCTTGTTCTCATATTATTCTTCCTTGCATTACGCAGACCTGCACACATGCCTCACCCATTTTCACATTACACACTCGTGAAGAAAGCGCCATAGCGGATGCACAGACAAGTCCTCTGCAATGCTCAGCAGAGGTTTTGTTCTCCTAAATAATCATGTTTTGAAAAATAATTGATGATGTGGTAGGCAAATCTGATGGGAAACTGGTAAGTGAGCATTCCTAAACACCAAAAATCAGAGCAGAAAAATTTAAAATTCATGAAAAGATTACTCCAGAACATGGAAAGATTTAGCTAAACTCTAGGACCCAAGAAGGCATCAGGGTTGAATGGGAAGAGCTGCAGTTTGGGGTACAGGCATTGCTGCCCAGTCTCACTCTTCATCTATCCTTAGACAAAAATTGTGTGTGGTGGTTCATGTCTCTGATCCCAGCTACTCAGGAGGCTGAGGAGGGAGGATCTTTTGAACCAGGAGTTCAAGACTGCAGTGAGCTATGATTGTGTACTGTACTCCAGCCTGGGAGCCATAGCAAGACCGTGTCTCTAAAAATAAATAAATAAAGAGTTTGATGTGAGGTGGAGGATGGGGATAGAGGAAAGTCTGTGAACTTACTAAAGGGTGCTAAATTAGAGGGAAACTGACCCTCCATCCCGGAGTCCCACCCCTCCAACATGGCCCCAGTTCATCTCCGGGAGAAATCACTGCTCGCCATACAGAAAGGCCTGCCTGAAAGGGAAAAAGAAATCCCTGGAAGTTCAGCAGCATGGTGTGAGCAGAAGGAGGAAAGGCCTCTGTCTTTGCTGGCCCAGCCATGGTGTGAGAGGTTATGCAGGATAATGCCACCTGAGCCTCAGGGGCGGGGCCACCCACCACAGCTTCACTGGCATCACTTCCCACGGGCCAACCACACAGAGACAATGTAGGGGTAGTAAGGAAAGGGCTCATGTAGAATCAGCCATGGCTGTGGTTCACGTGCAGCCTCCTCACAGGACATGAACTGGTCCCAAGTTAGAGCTCAGCATTACGTGGGGCCTCCAGTGCCCTCGCCACCGGAAGCAGACACAGTGCCAGGCTGGCAGAGCCCCTCTGGGGGCAGCCAGGAAACCAGCTTTATGCCTGCTGACTTGCTTTCCAGGGCCTGAGTTAGTAGAGACCAGACCTGTGCCAGGAGCCTCCTTTCCTGTAGGGAGGACTCCCAGGAGGCGCCACCACCTTCTTCCCTACAGAAGGGTATTTCCTCTAGTACTAATTAACCATTAGGGGCCAGTTCTTCATGAACCAATTACAACAACTTGAGGAGAAAAGTTTGACTTTAGCTCAGTGACTATGGAAGAGGAGGTTCCTCCCTCTTCCCAGCACAGTTCCCCAGATGCTGCTCTCCCCAGAGGGAGCAGGGACTGCCTCACACAATTGGAGATATTTCCAACTTTCATGAAATCACCTCCCTCTAACTTATCTACTCCAAGGCTGGGCTTACCAGAAGCCTTCCAGGAGAGCCCAGTAATGTCTCTGATGAGCTGAAGAAGTCCTTCCCATCATTTGCTAGTTACTGTGACCTTCTAGAGATTGTCATTGCCCTGCCCATATTATTTTGTCTCCTCGTGCTTCAGGGCAGAAGCTAAGCATTCTGTGGACCTTCAGCAGGTGACACTGTTTTGCCACACAAATTTGAAAGCTGGTTTTATCTAATTGGTGAACTCTGACTCCTAACATCACTGGTCATCTATACCAATTCTGCATGTATGAGCCTTGGTACATTTCAGGCTGGAGTGCAGTGGCGCAATCTAGGCTCACTGCAACCTCCACCTCCGGAGTTCAAGTGATTCTCCTGCCTCAGCCTCCCAAGTACCTGGGGTTACAGGCACCCACCACCACGCCCAGCTAATTTTTGTATTTTTAGTAGAGATGGGGTTTTGCCATGTTGGCCAGGCTGGTCTTGAACTTCTGACCTCAGGTGATCCACCTGCCTCAGCCCCCCAAAGTGCTGGGATTACAGATGTAAGCCACGACACTCAGTCTATTGGTTTTTATAGTGCTTCCTTACTTTCTTAGACTGCAAGATGCCCCAGGCTCACCTTATGCTTTCCGTAATCTCAGTTACTTGGGAGGCTAAGGCAGGAGAATTGCTTGAATCTAGGAGGTGGAGGTTGCAGTGAGCCAAGATCACACCACTGCACTCCAACCTGGGAGACAGAGCAAGACTCTATCTCAAAGGAAAAAATGAAACAAAACAAAACAATGAACAAACAGAAACCAGAACAGAGGATGGGTGCATGTCAAAGAGACACAGCAGCCAAGATGAAAAAGCTACCAATGGCCAAAACTGAAACAATTCCAGCAATTAGCAGAGTAGTATGAGGTGACTTTAAAAAGTTCATGGAAAAAGTGCAATTGAAAAATGAAAATAGAAAACACAAAGTTTATTTCTTAACAGAAACTCCGTCAAGTTCAAGCCACTTTTATAAGTGATGATGCCAGCTATTTAGTTTATCCCTAAAGAACTGAGGTTCCTGGGAATTCAACTGTGACAATGCAACATTTTTTTACATTAGTGGAAGAAAAAAATGGGTGCCCCTTAAAGATTTTTTTAAGATTAGAAAACAAACAAACAAAAAAATAAAAGGAGCCAAATCAGAACTGTAAGGTGGATACCTAACGATTCCCAATAGAAACACTTGCAAGGCTGGGTGCAGTGGCTCATGCCCTGTGATCCCAGCACTTTGGGAGGCGGAGGTGGGTGAATCACCTGAGGTCAGGAGTTCAAGACTAGCCTGGCCAACATGGAGAAACCCTATCTCCATTAAAAATACAAAATTAGCAGGGCGTGGCGGTGCATGCCTGTAATCCCAGCTACTCAGGAGGCTGAGGCAGGAGAATCACTTGAACCTGGGAGGGAGAGGTTGCAGTGAGCCAAGATCATACCATTGCACTCCAGCTTGGGCAACAAGAGTGAAACTCTATCGCAAAAACAAAAAAAGACTTGCAAAATTGCCCTTGTCTGATGAGAAGAATGAGCAGGAGCATTGTTGTGGTGGAGAAGGACTCTCTGGTGAAGCTTTCCTAGGCATTTGTCTGCTAAAGCTTTAGCCAACTTTCTCAAAACACTGTCATAGGTCAGGCATGGTGGCTCACGCCTATAATCCCAGCACTTTGGGAGGCCAAGGTGGGTGGATCATGAGGTCAAGAGATTGAGACGATCCTGGCCAACATGGTGAAACCCCCTCTCTACTAAAAATACAAAAATTAGCTGGGCATTTGGCACACGCCTGTAGTCCCAGCTACTTGGGAGGCTGAGGTGGAAGAACTGCTTGACCCTGGGAGGTGGAGTTTGCAGTCAGCCGATACTGTGCCATTGCACTCCAGCCTGTCAACAGAGCAACACTCCATCTGAAAGAGAAAAAAACTGTCATAATGAGCACATGTTATTGTTCATTGGCCCTCCATAAAGTCAACAAGCAAAGTGCCTTGAGAATCCCAAACAATAGTTCCCATGATCTTTCCTCTTGACTGGTCTGCTTTTGCTGTGACTGGACCCCCACTTCTTGGTAGCCATTGCTTTGATTGTGCTTCATCTTCAGGATTGTACTGGTAAAGC
>NW_016108413.1:49265-51445 GCF_001604975.1 Cebus imitator
CCACAGAAGTAATCACAATGGCTGTCAAAATTGCTTACAGCATCAAACGACCCCATGGAAGCTAGGAAGGTAGACTCTGACCCCAACAAACAATAGGAGACTGGGAATCCCAATCCCCAACACTCAGATCCTCCAACCTGACACAGGCCACTGACCAAGCCTTGTCTATTTCCTGGCACAATCACCCCATCATGTGACAGCTGGTTCTTAACATCTTTTGCCATTCTAACCACTCCCCTAAAATATACGTTCTGAGTAATCAGAGGATAAGGTAGATCTGCTCTAAATTATGACCTGGATACTTCACCTCTCTCCCCAAACTTTCGATGAGCATAAAATGGTACATAGAATATTTGGAAAGGACGTGGTCAGCCCTCTTCAGCGTGAGATTTAGAGAGCCTCACACCCGAGTCAGGCATTGAAGTACCCTTGAAAGTTCCAAGAAAAACTCTATGACCCTGACTTGCAATATGAATACTGATCTCCTTTCTTTCTGCTTCAGCCCCTGGGGAGGTGGATTCAATTGTGATCTGCAGAACCCAGACAAATCCCCCTGTGTGTTGTCTGTAATAGGAACTCTGGGGGTTCACTCTATGGCAGGGGCCATAAAACCCCTACTCACCGGTAGAAAGGGACTGTGCTGCAGCCCAGAGGATACAAAGACTGAGCTGCCAGGACCCCAGGTATTGCTCTCATGCCCCAGGCTCACTACGATCCTTCTCTCCCTAACTTGCAGGGTCTATAACCCTGCAAGTCTGTAACCAGATGACTTCCTCTCAAACTTATTGAGCTTTGGCTCTGGACCTACGGGGTGATTGCATTTGCTGTCCTACCCACTTCCCTCACAGGGCTACAGAAAGCTAAGTCAGGGAATGCAAGGGCAAATCTTCACATCTGAGCCAGCTAGACACTTTTAGCTGTTATGCAATCATGGCCTATGAGTGCTGTGCTTCATCATTAACTCCATGCGGAACACAAGGTACAAAAGTAACAGGTACAGTGGCCCTGCCATGTCCAACCTCACTGAGGGAACTGCAGATCCCACATCCCAAAGCAAGACCTTGCCTTCCACACAATGACTTGGTCCAGTTTCCTTCAAACAACAACCCCACAAGCCAATGAATACGACCTCAGGATAACCTTGAGCCACCAGTTCATAGAAACTTTTGAACAAAGGAGTTCAAGAAGGAGCAGGCTGCTGTGGGAAGGAGCAGGTGCCCATCACTGTGGCTATGCAGGGCGAGCACCATCACCTCCAGAGATGCTCCAGAGAAAAGGGTTTTCCCAAGGGTGAGAGGTGAACCATGCCACACCCTGTCACATCTCTGGCCGCAACTGCTCCGGGTGGAGCAACCACTTCTGTCAGCTCCCAAAGGGAAATGAAGGTGCGAGCGCTGGAATCAGGGGAAAGGAATTAAGTCAGCACAGGTAACCAGGTAAGACCAGGACACGCCAGGATGGCAGAGTGGCTCAGGCACAGGCACCACGTGGATGTGAGTTTAGCGGACTCACGCCTCCTGTCACATCAGCTCCCACCCAAGGACTTCTCAGCGTGAGAGGTTGGCCTCCGGGTTGCTTCCCTCAGTGTCCAGCACCACCGCTGATGGGAGCCGAAGAAAGGGTGCAGCGACTGTAGCTACAGCCCCCGCCACCTGCCCTTCCAGGACTGTGCCAGGCACTAAACACACCCTCTCCCGGCTCCTCACCATAGCGCCCCCACTGGGTAGAGGAGGAAACAGAGAAGAGCAATTTGCCCAGGAATCAAATCAGCTTCTAGACTATTAGCCAGGGTGGGGTGAGGAGTTGCAGAGTCGCCTGCCTTCCTCTGCCTCCACTCCCTGCCAGGCAGGGAGGTACAGGGGACAGAGTGGGAGCCACGGAAAGGGCCCTGCACAGCCAGACGTTTTCACGTAAGACTGCTAAACAACACAGTAGGTAGCGTGGATTTTTTTGTTTGTTTCTTTTTTTGAAAAGGATTCTTGCACTGTCGCCAGGCTGGGGTGCAGGGAGTGATCTTGGCTCACTGCAATCTCTGCCTCCTGGGTTCACGCTATTCTCCTGCCTCAGCCTCCTGAGTAGCTGGGATTACAGGCACGCACCACCACACCCGGCTAATTGTTTGCATTTTCAGTAGAGACGGAGTTTCACTATGTTGGCCAGACTGGTCTCAAACTCCTGAC
>NW_016108414.1:0-5077 GCF_001604975.1 Cebus imitator
TAAATAGCTATCTCCCTTCATGCATGGTGTTCAGTGTTATAAGCAAATGAAATTGATTAGTTCCTGCTTTCTGCCCCACTTAGTTAATATCTCTCATAATAATTATCTGGTCGTATTGCACTTATGTTTTCTCCTTGTTCCATGTGAGCTCCTTAGGAACTGTGATTCTTATCTTGTTTATCTTTGTATCCCCCACACCCACCTTACTGTAGGAGCCCAGTGAAGGTTTGTGGAAGGATGGAGTGGAACAGTGTTACCTCTCTGGATATTAGTTTCCTCATCTGTATGGTGAAGGGCCATTAAAGGATCCCTCCTCCACCTCGAAAATTCTAAGATTCTGTGTGCTCTTAGAAGTGATCATCTTGAAGAACAAAGTGATATGGAATGATAGTGTAATTGCACACTTGCTCTTACTCAATATGCATTTGTGTGCAACTATCATTGCATATCGGTGGCTGAAAGTACTGTCTGGAGACCTGCCATTCACTATTTCCTTGGACGTATTACTTGACCTTGCTGATTCTTTTTTTTTTTTTTTTCAGTGCAAATCCCACACATGACCTTGCTGATTATTTATTTCTCTCTCTTTAAAATGAAAAGGTGGTAGTAGATGTTTTTTAAGTCAACCTTAAATTTTTTATGTTCAACTGTAATTACTTTTATTTTTACAATTTATTGTTTTTATATTCACCTTAGGCTCTTAATAGTAACCTTTCTTTTTGGTTATCTGTGAACCAGTCCCCAGGTAAAGAGAATATCTAGTCAGCTACCAGCCATTATTTGGCTGATGAACGATCACAGAGCTATGGAAAGTGGCTCAGAAGACAAAGTATAATGTATTAAAGTATAATGAACTAGCACATTAAGATAATGCAAGCATTTTAAACTGACCTGTGATTGGGGCAGTGATTATGGGGTAGTCATTAACTATTTATATTTCTTAGCTGTGTGACATTTTAAAACTAATGGTTATATTTCTTAGCTGTGTGACATTTATTTTTTTAATTTTTAACTTTAAGTTCTGGGATATATGTGCAGAATGTGCAGGTGTATTACCTACGTAGACATGTGTCATGGTGGTTTGCTGCACCTATCAACCCATCACGTAGGTTTTAAGCCCCACGTGCATTACGTATTTGTTCTAATGCTCTCCCTCCCCTTGCCTCTAACCCCCCTACAGGCCCGGTGTGTGATGTTCCCCTCCCTGTGTCCATGTGTTCTCATTGTTCACCTCCCACTTACGAGTAAGAACATGCAATGTTTGGTTTTCTGTTCCTGTGTTAGTTTGCTGAGAATGATGGTTTCCAGCTTCATCCATGTCCCTGCAAAGGACATGAACTCATTCTTTTTTATGGCTGCRTGCTGTGTGACATTTTAAATGATTGAAACTTTAAGTATATATAGTGGCTKCAAATAAAACAGGAAAATGATTCATAGAAAATGAGAGCTACGAAAGATTTTTTTCTTCTTACCTTTAGTCATTTTCATTAACATTTTCAGAAGCTAACAGAAATAAATATACATAGTGATGGTCAGTTTTACTTTTGTTATGTGTATGTCCCTAGGTAAAATTCATACACAATTTAATTTGCAATTTGCAATTATTTTGATTTCCTAGAAATAGTAAATATGCTTTATGAACTAGACTGTAAGCAACTGGAAGATACGATTTCATTTGTCTATTTCCTGCGTTTATTAATTGTAGCCTATGGGTTGAACTCTAAGGTTTTCAGTCAGTTTTAGAATAGCTTTTTTCAACCTATAATCTACAAATTAGATCTAGCAAGTAATTTTTTATAACTAGGATATGAAGTTTTAGTTCAGTAATTTCAATACAGAACTTTTTTTTCTAATAGCATTATTTTTCTTCCCAAAGCATTAGAATTAAGTTCTCAGATGATAGTTTATGTTCAGTATTAAATAAGCATGTCGACAATTAGAGTTGTTAAATATTGGAATTGTTTTTGAAAGAAGTTTAGAATTTGTTTCTTTAGAAATCTGTTCCACAGAACAGCATGGGTATAGTTTTTTTTTTTTGGAAACAAAGTCTCGCTCTGTCGCCCAGGCTGGTGTGTAGTGGCCTGATCCCGGCTCACTGCAGCCTCCACCTCCTGGCTTCGAGTGTTTTTTTTTGCCTCAGCCTCCTGAGTAGCTGGGATCACAGACATGCCACAACCATGCCCGACTAATTTTTGTATTTCTAGTAGAGACAGGGGTTTCTCCATGTTGGCCAAGCTGGTCTTGAACTCCTAATCTCAGTGATGTGCCTGCCTCCACCTTCCAAACTGTTGGGATTACCGGTGTGAGCCACTGAGCCTGGCCTGGGTATAGTTTTGTAATTACGATGTGATAGGATTATTTAAAATTATCCTTTTCTATTCTATGATGAAAATGTTAATTTAGATGTTTTGTTCTCATTTTGAGGAAACATATTGTTTCTCCTACTGTGTTTGTTTGTTTGTTTATTTTTATTGAGGCAGGGCCTTGCTCTGTTACCCAGGCTGGAGTGCAGTGACATGAGCTTGGCTCACTGCAACCTCTGCCTCCTGGGCCCAAGCAATTCTCATGCCTCAGCCTCCTAAGTAGCTGAGATTACGGGCATGTGCCACCATGCTTGGCTAATTATGGTATTTATTTTTATTTTTATTTTTGGTAGAGATTCGGCCATGTTGGCCAGGCTGGACTTGAACTTCTGGCTTCAAGTGATCTGCCCGCCTTGGCCTGGCAAAGTGCTGGGGTTACAGTCGTGAGTCACCATGCCTGGCTCTTCCTATAGTATTTAATTCAGTGACCTCATACTCTTTTCTTCCAAAGTGTGATTATAAAATATAGCCTTTTACCAATAAAAATAGGAGTTAAATAGGAATATTTGAATTCTGACAAAAAAGACAATATGAACTTTTAGGGGTTTTTTTTTTTTTAATCTGGTTTTATTTTTATTTTACAGTCAACTATATGGAATTAGGCAAAACTCTTTCCTCTAGGTCAGGGTTTCTCAATCTCTGAAATTTTGTACTGGGTAATTCTTTGTTGTCAGAGAGGGGGTGTCCTGTGCCTTGTAGGATGTTTAGCAGCATACTGGTCTCTAGCCATGAGATGCCAGTAGCACCCACTGAAAAATGTCTCCCCACTTTGTCAAATGTGCCCTGGGGGCAAAATTGTTCTTTGCATTCATTACCCCTTGAGAACCACTTCTCTAGGTCTTGTTGACCCAGGGTTTCTGAAGCTTAAATGTACACAGGAATTCCCTGAGGATGCACATTGCTGATCCAGTAGGTCAGAGGCAGGGCCTGAGACTCTGCATTTCTAACAAGCTCCCAGGTGATGTGAATATTGTTGGTCACTGTATCACAATTAAGTAGCAAGGTTGTAGAAAATTCCACATTCGTACCAATTGGATGAACACTCAAGGAAAGCTGATGAAAGTAATTATGGAAATAGTGAATTTACAATGAATGTAGCCCAAACAATGTAAGGTTAATAGAAGCTAAGAAAACAAGCATTATCCTGGTGTCCTAACAAAGCAGCTGTCTTCACTTTGCCATATTTTCTTCCAGTCCTTAGTATTCATTCATAGTTAGACACATCTAAGGGGGAAATTTGCAAGAGTCTTTTGAAGGTCATACAGGCAACTTCATGTGCCATTAGGTGTTTTATTCTATAATACTGTAAATATACTAGCTCATAATACATATTTATTGCCTGTGGAGAGATTTATAGCCCCAAATTAAGATAATGAACCCTGCATTTACTTGATCTGATGATGCTCAGCGCCCCCCACCCCGCTTTTCTTTAAGTATGCCAGTTGTCTCCTCTCCTTGAGAACTGACTGCACCTAAATTAATACCACCTAAGGTCATTTGTTTTCTTACTGCANAGAATATCTAGTCAGCTACCAGCCATTATTTGGCTGATGAATGATCACAGAGCTATGGAAAGTGGCTCAGAAGACAAAGCATAATGTATTAAAGTATAATGAACTAGCACATTAAGATAATGCAAGCATTTTAAACTGACCTGTGCTTGGGGCAGTGATTATGGGATAGTCATTAACTAACTACTTATATTTCTTAGCTGTGTGACATTTTAAAGCTAATGGTTATATTTCTTAGCTGTGTGACATTCAGTTTTTTAATTTTTAACTTTAAGTTCTGGGATACATGTGCAGAACGTGCAGGTGTGTTACCTAGGTAGACATGTGTCATGGTGATTTGCTGCGCCTATCATGCATTATGTATTTGTCCTAATGCTCGCCCTTCCCTTGCCTCTAACCCCCCTACAGGCCCGGTGTATGATGTTCCCCTCCCTGTGTCCATGTGTTCTCATTGTTCACCTCCTACTTACGAGTAAGAACATGCAATGTTTGGTTTTCTGTTCCTGTGTTAGTTTGCTGAGAATGATGGTTTCCAGCTTCATCCATGTCCCTGCAAAGGACATGAACTCATTCTTTTTTATGGCTGCATGCTGTGTGACGTGTTAAATGATTGAAACTTTATTTTACGTATATATAGTGGCTGCAAATAAAACAGGAAAATGATTCATAGAAAATGAGAGCTATGAAAGATTTTTTTCTTCTTACCTTTAGTCATTTTCATTAACATTTTCAGAAGCTAACAGAAATAAATATACATAGTGATGGTCAGTTTTACTTTTGTTATGTGTATGTCCCTAGATAAAATTTATACACAATTTAATTTGCAATTTGCAATTATTTTGATTTCCTAGAAATAGTAAATGTGCTCTATGAACTAGACTGTAAGCAACTGGAAGACACGATTTCATTTGTCTATTGCCTGTGTTTATTAATTGTAGCCTATGGGTTGAACTCTAAGGTTTTCAGTCAGTTTTAGAATAGCTTTCTTTTTCAACCTATAATCTACAAATTAGATCTAGCAAGTAATTTTTTATAACTAGGATATGAAGGTTTAGTTCAGTAATTTCAATACAGAACATTTTTTTCTAATAGCATTATTTTTCTTCCCAAAGCATTAGAATTAAGTTCTCAGATGATAGTTTACGTTCAATATTAAATAAGCATGTCGACAATTACAGTTGTTAAATATTGGAATTGTTTTTG
>NW_016108414.1:7887-8975 GCF_001604975.1 Cebus imitator
GGGTCCTAGTTCTACTTCTGCTACTTATTAGCTACTAGTGTTAGAACAGTGGTTTGCAAAAAGGCTCAGTTTTGCGCTCTCTCAGCAACATTTGGCAGTGTCTGGAGACAGGATTGGTTATCATTTGGGGCGATGGTATGTCTAGTGGGTAGAAGCCAGAGATGCTGCCAGATATACAGGGCACAACACAGCCCTCCACAACAAAGAATTGTCCAGCCCAAAATGTCAGTAGTGCCAAGCTGAGAAATTCTGTGTTAGACTCTGGAGCTGTACTGGTGTTGGAATATGAAGGTGATGCACTGCACAGCGGCAGGGGGCACCATTCTCACTCTGCGGTATACTTTGCATAGCTGTAGAATTGTAAGTATGATATAATAAGGTAAATAAATGTGCAAGTTTGTACCCCAGGAAGACAGGCACCAGGTCTTTGTTTTCTCCTTTGCTCTGGCACCTGGCACAGAGGTTGGCACAGTAAGCAGCCAGTTCACATTTGTTGAATTAATGAATGAATTGAACTAGATATCACATTAGGTGCTAGCGTGGCCAAGTTGTAGCAGATGCTGAAGATTGAAGAAGAATTTATGGCAGAAACCTAAAATTATATTTAATGTCTGTCAGTTTTTATCTGCAGATTGGCAAAAGACTGCTAATGTCCACATTTAGCTCTGGACATGTTGGTTGGCTTTTTCCTGAACCGTTACCTTTTGATAAGAAAATTATAATTCTTCATGGAAAAATGCCAGAACAAAACACTATCAAATATTTCTAGAGTTGATTTTTTCAAACCTCAGCTATCCTTTTGGCTACATATTATATTTAGTGAAGAAGATTTAAAAAAAATCTTAAACTACCTAGACACTACCCAACTTAGTAAGGTAATATACTTTATTTTGTTTGATCCAGATGGGAGCGAAGCAGCTAAGCAGAGGTTTTCCTTTTTCATTAATGTTTTATAATGGAGAAATAAAAATGTTCACAAGAATGGTCCAATATAATAAATGAAAAAGTTGTTGCCATACCCATTTAATGGTTATTGACATATTGCTAACAGATATCCTTATTTTATATAGGTTAGAAAATTGTGGGCC
>NW_016108414.1:10600-17385 GCF_001604975.1 Cebus imitator
AAAAAATTAGCTGGGCATGGTGGTGCATGCCTGTAATCCCAGCTACTCAGGAGACTGAGGCAGGAGAATTGCCTGAACCCAGGAGGCGGAGGTTGCGGTGAGCCGAGATTGTGCCATTGCACTCCAGCCTGGGTAACAAGAGCAAAACTCCGTCTCAAAAAAAAAAAAATTGCGCTGTACATCTTATATACAATAAAGAAAGGGTTCAAAATTCCCAAGATCTAGAAGACATCATAGAAGATTGTATATCTCACTTGCAATGAGGCCAAGTGAGGATTCATTGTCTTATCCCATGTCTCTGTTTAGTTTTTGGGAGAACTTGGGTCTATCTGAGGCAGACAGAAAGTGTGTGCTCTAAGTATACTTAAAAGCTGGAACTTTTGTTCTCCTAAAGTAGGAAGCACTCAGAAGTGGGAATGTTTGCAGGAGAGAGCCCTTTCAGAACTGAGGTAAAAAATTTTTCAAATTAAAAAATAATTTGGAGGCCTATGGAAAGAAATGGATATTTTTAATGAACTAAGTTAGAATAGGAGTACTCTTCAACTGGTCCAAAAATAGAATTTTAAGTAAAAGGAAGAAAAATAAATGCTGTAGATAGGAGGATCTTTGTTGTTAAGCAGGTGTGTGTGTGGTGTTTTTGTTGTTGTTGTTGTTTGACCTTACTGCTAGTTCATAAAGACTGACTGTTCAATTATGAAGCAAACTGCAGTTTGAAATGTAAAATGACCCTATAATGAGGCCTGTATTTGCATTTACTGCAGTCTTTGCAGGAATATAGGCACAGGGTAATCTGTATGTAGATTATTTTAGCTTCTGAGAACCCTGGGAAACAGTTGTCTTGTTAAAGTCATAAAGGCTCTTCTTTTTCTTCAAAGGATATATTTTTTTCTATGTAGAAAATACACCAAAAAACCTTACCAAACATCTAAGGATGGCAAAAAGTGTTAGGTCTTCTATTCATGTTTGGGAATTCTAATAAGCTTAATTTATGTTTTTGTTTGTTTGTTTTGTTTTAAATTTTTGTGAGTACATAGTATGTTTATATATTTATAGGGTACATGGAATATTATGATATAGGCATACAATGCATAATAATCACATTGGGGTAAATAGGGTATCCATCATCTTAAGCATTATCCTTCATTGTGTTTCAAACAAACCAATTATAGTCTTTTTGTTATTTTTAAATGTACAATAAATTATTGTTGATTCAAGTCATTCTGTCATGCTATCGCATACTAAATCTTATTCATTCTATCTAATTATATTTTTGTACCCATTAACCATCCCCACTTCCTCTCACCCCCACTGCCAAACTATCCTTTCCAGCCTCTGGTGATCATCATTCTACTATCTCCATGAGTTCAATTGTTTTTATTTTTAAATCCCACAGATAAGTGAGAACGTGCAAAAGTTTGGTTTTTTTGTGGTGGAATAGAACTCTGTTGTGTGTACGCACATTTTTTTATTCATTCATCTGTTGATGGATGCTTAGGCTGCATTCAAATTTTACCTATTGTAAACAGTGCTGCAACAAACATAGGAGTGCAGACATCTCTTTGATATATTGATTTCTTTTCTTTGGGGTATATATCTAGCAGTGAGATTGCTGGATTATATGGTAGCTCTATTTTTAGTTTTTTGAGGAACCTCCAAACTGTTCTCCATGGTGGCGGTACTAATTTACATTTCCACCAACAGTGTACAAGGGTTCCCTTTCTTCCATATCCTTGCCAGCATTTGTTATTGCCTGTCTTTGGATATAAGCCATTTTAACTGAGGTGAGATGATATCTCATTGCAGTTTTATTTTGCATTTCTCTGTTGATCAGTGATGTTGAGCACCTTTTCAGATATCTGCTTGTCATTTGTATGTCCTCTTTTGAGAAATGTCTATTCAGATGTTTTGCCCATTTTAGAATAGGATTATTAGATTTTTTCCCCATAGAGTTGTTTGAGCTTCCTATGTATTCTGAGTATTAATCCCTTGTCAGATGGGTAGTTTGCAAATATTTTCTCTCATGTTGTCTCTTCACTTTGTTGATTTTTTCCTTTGCTGTGCAGAAGGTTTTTAGCTTAATGGGTTCTATTTGCCATTTTTGCTTTGGTTGCCTATGCTTATGGGGCATTACTCAAGAAATCTTTGTCTAGTTCAATGTCCAGGAGAGTTTCTCTAATTTTTTTAGTAGTTTAATAATTTTAGGTCTTAGATGTAAGTCTGTAATTCATTTTTATTTGATTTATGTATAATGTGAGAGACAGGGGTCTAGTTTCATTCTTCTGCATCTGAATATTCAGTTTTCCCTGCACTGTATTTTTGGAAAGACTGTCCTTTCCCCAGTGTATGTTCTTGGCACCTTTGTCAAAAATGAGTTCACTGTAGGTGTGTAGATTTTTTTTCTGGGTTCTCTATTCTGATCCATTGGCCTATGTGTCTGTTTTTATGCCAGTTGGTACAACGCTGTTTTGGTTACCGCAGCTCTGTAGTATTATTTGAATTCAGGTACTGTGATTGCTCTAGTTTCATTTGTTTTGTCAGAATAGCTTGCCTATTCTGGGTCTTTTGTGGTTCCATATACATTTTAATATTATTTTTTCTGTTTCTGTGAAAAATGTCATTGGTATCTTGATAGGGGTTGTATGGAATCTGAAGAATGCTTTGGATGTATGGACATTTTAATAATATTGATTCTTCCAATCTAAGAACATGAAATATCTTTTCATTTTTTGTGTATTCTCTTCAACTTCTTTTATCCGTGTTTTATAGTTTTCATTGCAGAGATCTTTCATTTCTTTGGTGAAGCTAATTCTTAAGATTTTTTGTGAGTAGTTATTCTAAATGAGGTTACTTTCTTAAATTTTTTTTGGTTTGCTGTTGGCATATAGAAATGCTAATTTTTGTATGTTGATTTTTTTTATCCTGAAACTTTACTGAATTTATCAGTTTAAATAGGTTTTTTTTTTTCTGTGTGTGTGTGGAGTCTTTAGGCTTTTCTGGATATAAGATTATATCTGCAAACAAGAATAATTTGACTTTTTTCTTTCCAATTTGAATGCCCTTTATATCTTACTTTTGCTTGATTGGTTTAGCTAGGACATTCAGTACTATGCTGAATAACAGTGGTGAAAATAGGCATCCTTGTTATGTTTCAGATCCTAGAGGAAAGGTTTTCAGTTTTCATTCATTCAGTATGATGGTAACTGTGGGTCTGTCTTATTTGGCTTTTATTGTGTTGAAGTATGTTCCTTTATGCCAGTTTTCTGAAGGTTTTATTAATCATGAAGGGATGTTAAATTTTATGAAATGCTTTTCAGTATCAATTGAAATGATCATATAGTTTTTATCTTTCATTCTGTTGATATGATGTGTCACATTCCTTAATTTGTGTTTGTTGAATCATCCTTGCATCCTGGAATAAATTTAATTCAGTCATGATGAATGATTTTTTTTTTTTTACAATTCATTTTCTTCCTTGAAATTCAGCTTAAGGCAAAAGTTTGGCAAAGCAAGTCTACATAAGGCCACATGATGGGGGATGGGGACCTGGGGGTAAGGCCCGCCAGCTCCACAAATCAGCAGCAGTGCAGATCTGTCTCTTTGATCAGGGCTGGGGCTTCCCTCCTGATCAGCTCCCCCTCCTCCTACCCCTGAATCCCCGAAAGAGGAGGTTTAAAAAAACCGGAAAAAGCAGTGTTTCAGGGAATCGTGACAAGAGAGCCACTGAAACTGTGAGAAAAAGGAGAGAAAAGGAGACCAGAAGTGACCCTGAGGGCACACGTGGGGTCTGTCTGTCCTGCTTAGGTCTCCCCTCTCCCTGAAAGGAAGCAGGTGCCGAGAGCTGGGGTGGCCTTCCTGGGGACATCAGCAAGGTGAAACCCGACCGCTGGAAAAGGTAGAATGGTTGTATCTTGCTGAATGATTGAAGAATACGTATGCGTTTTGTTTTCAGCGGTATTATTCACGTCTAACCTGGCAGGTGGCCCTGGCTGTCACCAGTGCTTGGGTGGGATCACCACCAGCGGCCGCCTGTACTTGGGCTGCCACATGAGGACCTGAGCGTCCTTGGCATTGGGCTTGACCAGGGCGCTGGGCTCCTTCTTGCTCAGGATTTTGGTCTGGTCCTGGGCGATGGGCTCCCGCAGCCGGACTCGCTGGCCCACAGGCCCATTGGGGTTGACCTCGATGCTGAGCTGCATGTGCCAGTGCAGCCTCTGTAGGATGATCATGTCATTGGTGGACGTGTTGGTGGCCACCAGCCAGTTGGTGAAGCTCTGGTCCCGGGGGATGTTGGTGAGCTTGGCCACGTTGCTTTCGCTGACGGGCATGGCCCACATGACGCTGGGGTAAACGCTGTCAGGGGGAGGGCAGGCTGTGTGCGGGTAGCTAGGGTGGAGAGCCGGGCGGGTGGGCGGGGAGGAGGAGGCTGCGTCCGCCCACCATCGCTGCCGCCACCACCTGCAGACCTGCATCCCCGCGGGGCTGGTGAGCGGCGGAGGTTCCTGCATGCGCCGGCTGCACTCGGCCAACAGCCGCCGGGCCGGGCCTGCGCAGGGGCCGAGTTTCTGCAAAGTTTGACCCGGTTGCCTTTCCGATGCTGCAGCAGAGCGAGGCAGAGCGGGGCGCGCCAGGCGGCTGCGGCGCTGCAGCTGGGCTGAACGGCGATAGTGCGCTCACCATGATCATAAAATAAAGGAGGCGTGCGGGGTGGGGGTCAGAGAGCCCAGAGCCTCAGCCCTCAGCCCCCGGCTTCTCCCGGAAGCCCTCGCCGGCAGAGGGTGGGGGCCGGGGGAGCCTACGATGGCCCCAAACCCCAGCAGAGCCTAGGGACAGTGCCTGGGGATGGGAGTGAGGGGGTGGGGGTACCCCGAGAGCCTGCCCACGCCGGGGTTAGGGACGTCCTGAGGGCAGCGGCCCCGGGGCAGGTGAGTTGGCGGCGCCGCCTGGGTGGGGGCATGCGCACCAAATTTCCCCAGCAGCAGCGAGCGCGCCCGACTCGCGGGAACCCGGGGCTGCTCGCAGCTGGAGAGTGTCCGCAGAGGCCCCCGACACGGCGGGGCAGGGGCCCTATGCCCTCTGAGGACCGAGAGACCCTGGCAGGGAACAGAGCGCCCGCCGGATCAGATGGATCTGGTCCTCGGCGGCTGCAGCGAAGCAGGCGGCTGCGGCCGGAGGCGACAACAGCGACGGGACGTGGCTCGCCCGCGTCGGGGCCTCTGGCCCGCACCCGCGAGTGGGTGCAGACGGCGACCTGCGTTGCACTCCCCCCGGCACCAGCCCAGGAGCTCGCCTCCCGGAAGCGGCGGGTGGGCGCTCACCACCAGCGCGCCTGGCCGGCAGCTGGGTGAACTAAAACTGCTCTGCCAATTGACTCGGCCCCGCCCGGCGGATACAGGTGCTGGCCTGGCGGGAGCGCATGCGGAAGGCCGAGGGCAGGAAGTCTAGCTTATGCAGCGAGGGTGGCGCGACCGCGCAGAGACGGATCCTTCTTTTATGATTTGCCCGCGGTCGCCTGCTTCCTCCAAAGACTTCGGGAAGAGTCTGCGAGCTGCCGTCCCGGTTGTGAGGCGGAGAAGGGCTGGATGTTAGAGCGACATGACTATTTATTAAACTTCAAACTTTTGTTTTTTAACCCAAAGAATATCAGTGATTTTTGTCCACTGTGAGGAGAAGAAGAGCGAGCCCAGGGCTCTTGAAATGCAGCAGAATCCTTATTTATAAACAGGGCACGGTAGTGATATATGCAAACCCCTCTACTCAGTGAGTTTTCTAGCCTATGGATAACGGTCTTGAGAGTTGAGATTGGAGAGCAGCGCCGTCTGCGCTGGGTCCTGCAGCCTACATCCTTTCAATGCCTGGTTTTCTCTGTGACTGCTGGCCTTCCCTGGAGATCAGAGCACTCCTGTGTGCCATGGACTGTATTCAGAGCATTGGAGGCAAAGCCAGGGTCTTCCAGGAAGGGATCATGGTGATTGATGTAAAAGCCTCCGTTGACCCCATCCCCACCAGCATCGATGAGTCCTCCAGCGTGGTGATCCGCTACCAGACACCCCACTTCCAGGCCTCGGCCCAGGTGATCCTGCCACCCATCCCCAAGAAGGAGACCTGGATCGTTGGCTGGGTCCTGGCATGCAGCCACATGGAGTTCTACAACCAATATGGTGAGCAAAGCATGTCCAGCTGGGAGCTCCCAGACCTCCAGGAGGGCAAGATCCAAGCCATCAGTGACTGACGGGGTGAACTACCCCTGGTACAGCAACACCACGGAGACCTGCACCATAGTGGGCCCCACCAGGAGGGACACCAAGTTCGTTATTGGCATGAACAATGAATGATCTTTTTAATGTGTTGTTGAATTCAGTTTGCTAGTATTTTGTTGAGGATTTTTGCATCAGTGTTCATCAGGGATATTGGCTTATGGTTTTTTCTTTCTTTTTTTGATGTGTCTTTATCTGGTATGGTATTATGGTAATATCGGCTTCATAATATGAATTTGAAAGTATTTTCTTTCTTCTGTAATTGAGTAGTTTCAGTAGAATTGGTGTTAGTTATTTTTTAAATGTTTGATAAGGTTATCATGTTGTTTCTGAGTCTAACAAATAAAATAAGCTTGTTTACTTTGTGACAACAAAAATTTGTTTAGGAATGCTTATGCATTCCCATTTTTATGCCTGTTCCTAGAAAAATAACTGTGTATTCATATATCAGGGCCATTGGACTTTTTTTTTTTAAATAGGAAAAACAGGCACATTTATTTTTAATTTGTGGGGCACTATTAATAAACCTAG
>NW_016108414.1:17834-21534 GCF_001604975.1 Cebus imitator
GTGAGCGTTTTGGAGTGCCAGCAGGAACGAAATTTGTACAGGTCCCACAGCAGCATCTTGGGGGTGCCCGTGATCCTTGAAGCCCCAGAAGGAGTGTTACAGTCAGTGCTCTTTTAGCTTTGCCATCCATGGACAGCTTAAGTGTTAACAGCTGAGTAGAAGGTCAGTGTGACAGCCTTTTGCACCTGCACCTGAGTGTCCAGGAGGAATGTTGCATGAATGAATTTGAAGGATGGTCAAAACGGGGGATTTTATTCCAATGAAGGAGACTCTCAGCAGGAAGGGAAGCTGAAGAGAGGGATGGATTGGGGGAAGATAAACTTCCTCTGGAGTCTGGCTGGAGATGGCCCAACTCCTCTCCAAAGCTCTGCCATCAAGCTGTCCCTCTGAAGTCAAGCTGCTTCTCTCCAACTGTAGTCTCTGACATCCAGCTGCATCTCCTCTTCTCCTCTGTCTGCTGGCTGAGCCTAGGGTTTTTATGGGCACAGGATGGGGAGTGCAGCAGGCCATGGATGGTTTTGGAAAAGGCAAGAGAGGGAAAACAGGGGTGTATGTTCTCATTTTGGGCCATGGTTCCAGGCTTGAAGGTGAGGCCCTTGTCAGGAACCTGCTTTCTTCTTCCCGGAATGTCCTTGTTTCCTGTCCCTATCAATGTGAAAATTGGTTTTGATTTAAAATGATTAAATATTAGTTAACAGAATCAAGTTTTTTATTGCTAGAAATACTTAAAAAATAGATCCTACATTGATCTATTTTTAGGCTTTGTGGTGACAGAGCCTGGCACTTAAGAGACATTCAGTAAATATTTGTTGACTCATGATTCAAAAGTATCAATTTTGAGGCTAAAATGAAAACTGTACTTAGAGTATAACAAGTTTATATAACTTATCTTAACCACTGTAATGATTTTAGCCAAAGTTTTCATTTTTCTTCCGTCATTTAGATTTCCTGACCTCTGAAAAGTGGAAGACAATTTTATGTTAAAAAAGTTATCTCTAGGCCAGTTGTGTTGGTTCATGCCTGTTATCCCAGCACTTTTAGAGGCCAAGCCAGGAGGATCACTTGAGGCCCAGAGTTTGAGACCAGCCTGGGCAATATAGTAAGACCCTGTCTCTACAAAAAATAAATAGAATAATAGCTGAGTATGGTGGCACATGCTTATAGTCCCAGTTACACAGGAGGCTGAGGTAAGAGGATCACTGCTGCCATAGTAACTCAGTTTCTTCATTACTGGCTACTTCTTTATTAAACAGTTCTGGTTGTTAGAAAGTTTTTTCCATTGAATTGTTCCTTCAATAACATCAGTCCAAATTCTATTTCTGTCCTTTCTGGCCACACAGATAAAAAAGAAACAAATTTTGAGTAAACTGAGCTTTACCAGATCTACATCAAGAAGGGAGACACATTCTTAAGACCCCATGAAAATCTGAGCAGGATACACCCACTGGCATCCCAGTTTGAGAAAGGGTAACTCCTGGAATGAATCCTAAAATAGAATCAGAACCATCTACTATTTTGGTTGGCAGAGACCCTTCAAAGATATTTAGGCAACTTCTGTAATTCTTTAAATAGGAAAATGAGTTTGCAACCTAATCCACTGAAATATTTTCTGAGAGACATGATTCTGATATTAATAAGGACATCAGTGGGAAAATGCAATTCACTTTTCAGAAGTTTAATTAAGTCAACCTTGCTGCAACAGAATTTTTTAGCACTGAGACTGATATTTGATATGGTTTGGCCTCTAAAGTAACATTAAACATAAGGCTCTGGGCTTTGTGATGAAGAATTTGTGTACATAGTATCACCAGGTGAGGTGAAGTTAAGAAGAACTAGCATGAACAACTAAAAAATTGCAGTACAGGCTACAATTTATGTAGTACATAGCTTTTACAAGCTATGGACTGTTATTGTTATTATACTATATTCAGAGTTTACAATGTGTGTTCACAAACCTGCTCTTTTAAAGCCCCTCAGCCTCCACAGTACTAGGATTACAGGTGTGAGCCACTGTGCCTGGCCTGCATCATTATTTTTTAGTGAAGTTTTCTGTAATTACTTCAGAGACAACCTATCGCCACCCACTTTCAGAATTCTGTTCTATTTCATGCTTGCATACTGTACTTAGGGACACAGAAGTTACTATTTCCACTCATTTTCTAGAAGTCATTTTTATGGAACACAGAATGTTCAGATGGTGGTAATAATTCCCACATTGTGTGTGCTATTGCCAGGCATGAAAAGGATATTTAACATATTATCTCCACCCCAAAACTTGTGCCTATCCATATAGGTCATATCCATATTTGAAATTGCAGTATTTTTTACTCTGTCACTCAAGCCAGAAACTTAGCTAAGAGTCACACTTGCTCCCACCATTTTCCTCCCTCTTTCCATCCATATCCAAGATCTTTGATCCTACCCTCAGTGTGTTTCTTGGATGACACAGCAGAATAAGTTTTTAGAATGCAAATCTGGACAGGTCCCTCTCCACCTGAAGAATTTCAGTGGCTTACATTTCACTTAGAAGAGAGCCCAGACTCGTGCCAGAGCCAGCAAGGTTCTCCTTTCCATCTCATCACAGACCTTTCTTCCTGCCTCACCTCTTGTGCTCTAGAAATGTCTTTATTTCCAGAACATAGCAAGCTCTTCCTGTCCCGGCATGTCTCATTCCTCTCTCTGGAATGTTCTTCTCTTTGGCTGTTTATTTATTCATTTATTTACTTATTTATAGATGGAGTCTCACTCTGTCACCCAGCTGGTGTGCAGCAGCACAATCTTGGCTCACTGCAAGCTCCATCTCCCAGGATCAAACAATTTTCCTGCCTCAGCCTCTTAAGTAGCTGGGACTATAGGCATGCACCACCATGCCTGGCTAATTTTTGTATTTTTAGTAGAGACCAGGTTTTACCATGTTGGCCAGGCTGGTCTCAAACTCCCAACCTCAAATGATCTGCCTGCCTCAAACTCCCAAAGTGCTGGGATTACAGGCATGAGTCACCGTGCCTGGCCCCCTTTGCTCTTTGATTGTCTCCTTCTTGATTCTCTGGTCTCAGAAAGTCTCACTTCTTCAGAGAGATTTTCCCGGCCTCTTAAACTGAAAGGCAACTCTCTTGATGCCTGCCTTCTTCATGGTACTTACCACACTTTCCAGTGTTTAATCTGTTTGTTGCCTTTTTTATTATCTGACTCCTACCCCAGTCAGTAAGATCCTGGAGTACCAAGACTATGCTTTTTCTTGTCTGTTATACTTCTGGCACCTAGTAAACTGTCTGGCACTTTCTAGAAACCAAGTAAAATACTTGGTGAATGACTGACTAATCCTTCAAAGAGCCTTCTGACATACATACCATTTCACAGATCAGGAAACGGGCTCGGCCAGGTGAGGTCAATTACATAAGGCCCCCAGCTAGTGCCACGGATGACCTGAAATCCAGCTGGGCCAAGGCACACTCTGACTCTAATGTCCTTTCCACTTCACTCCCCTAGCCTTGTCCCCCTCCATTTAAAATGAGTATGTCCACCCTGGGCAACATAAGGAGATCCTGTCTCTACCAAAAATTTTCTTTAGTTAGCCAGGCATGGTGGTATGCACTTGTAATCGCAGTTACTTGGGAAGCTGAGGCAAGAGAATCATTTGAACCTGAGTAGCAGAGGTTGCAGTGAGCCAAGATCATGCCACTGCACTGCAGCCTGGGTG
>NW_016108414.1:22449-25107 GCF_001604975.1 Cebus imitator
GTTTCCTGTGTTAGTATTATGTCACCAACTTTGTGGGTATGAGGTCATATACCCCTCTAGAGCATACCATAATGATGAAACATCTTCAGCTATAACCCACCTAGATCCTAATACTTGCCCCCAAGGGAATGTATGATTTTTACTCCCCATTATAGAAAAAAACTCACTCCGCCAAACCCAAAGAACAGACTCAGAGACCCAGAGAACAGTGAAAATGAGACTTTTAATGATGGCCTGGCAATGTCTGGTGTCTGGTAGCAGGCACACCCAGCACAGTTTCAACAAGCAGTTTATCCCCCAGTGTGCAGGTCCCTTTCCCAGTTCCTCATAGGCTGAGTATGTTGGGGCCACAATCTTCCCTGATGTCACCTATTGGTTTTGGGGGCTTTAGGTGTTTTCTTTAGGGTTGTCCTGCTGCATCTTGTTGCAGCCCACATTGCAATCCTAGTCAGCTCAGGGGCTCTTTGAGTATTTAACCTATGACTTAAGTAGCTGGGCAGGCTAATGAGAACAGACCAAATGAGATATTTTGCAGGCTAGTAAACTTTCATCTTAGACTAAACTTCTTTGGTTCAGGTGAGGGCAACTAAGGGGGTGGGGATAAGAAGCAGGCATTGGCTACCCAAGCAGACTCCTGACTTGGATATCCAGACTCCTGCCAGGGCCTAGTATAGCCTGTTTCTTCTGTAGTTTGCTGACCTAAGCTGATTTAAGGCACTTTTTCTTGGAAATGGAGCACTGTATACATTATTTCTTACACCCAGCTAATTTTGAATTTTTTTTTTGCAAAGATGGGGGTCCAACTGTGTTGCCAATGCTGGTCTTGAACTGTTGACCTCAAGTGATCCTTCTGTCTCAGCCTCCCAAAATGCTTGGATTACAGGCATGAGTCACCTGTTAGGCCATCTTTGTTTTTTAAAAAAGAGAGTTTAAAGGACTCCAACTAGGAGCTATTGCAGTAACCTGGGCCAGATATGATTATAGCTGGGTGAAAACAATGATGAAGATAAAAAGTAAGAAGACAGGAGAAAGGTTGGAAGGCGTACAACCAACATGACTTGCAAGTAAGCAGATCTGGTGCCAAAGGTCAGGGAAAACCAAAGACTACCAGGTCTCCAGGTGGTGAGGCCAGATATGGTACATGGTAGTGCTGGCAGATGGAGGGGGTGTGCATTCCACCACACAGNAGTTTGCTGACCTAAGCTGATCTAAGGCACTTTGTCTTGGAAATGGAGCACTGTATACATTATTTCTTACACCCAGCTAATTTTGAAATTTTTTTTTGCAAAGATGGGGGTCCAACTCTGTTGCCAATGCTGATCTTGAACTGTTGACCTCAAGTGATCCTCCTGTCTCAGCCTCCCAAAATGCTTGGATTACAGGTGTGAGTCACCTGTTAGGCCATCTTTGTTTTTAAAAAAAGAATTTAAAGGACTCCAACTAGGAGCTATTGTAGTAACCTGGGCCAGATATGATTTTAGCTGGGTGAAAACAATGATGAAGATAAAAAGTAGGAAGACAGAAGAAAGGTTGGAAGGCGTACAACCAACAGGACTTGCAAGTAAGCAGATCTGGTGCCAAAGGTCAGGGAAAACCAAAGACTCCCAGGTCTCCAGGTGGTGAGGCCAGATATGGTACATGGTGGTGCTGGCAGATGGAGGGGGTGTGCATTCCACCACACAGCCAGCCCACACACTCTGGCTGCAAAGGGCCAGGGACCAAGTGTCTACAGTTTGCTGCCTGGATTTGGACAACTCACTCAGTCTCACTGCCTGTCTTCACAATTTCAAAATGAAGCCTAAACAAACCCTTCTCTGGCTTGTGTGTTTTTTTTTTTTTTCTAGAGGCAGAGTTTCTCTATTGCCCAGGCTGGAGTGGAGTGTAGTGGTGTGATCTTGGCTCACTACAACCTCTGACCCCGGGATCTAATGATTCTTTTGCCTCAGCTTTCCAAGTAGCTGGGATTACAAGCTCCTGCCATCATGTCTGGCTAATTTTCTTTTTAGTAAAGATGGGGTTTCATCATGTTGGTCAGGCTGGTCTCGAACTCCTTACCTCAGGTGATCCACCGGCCTCAGCCTTCCAAAGTGTTAGGATTACAGGTGTGAGCCACTGCACTTGACCTCCAGCTTGTTTTAATAATCCAGTAACATCACTATGTTTAACAATTGTCTTAGATATTCAGAAGCAGTGGGTGTGAACCTTTAATGAATTTTGTGCATAAATAAATTAGATCAAAGTAAGTGAATTCCATGAAGCTGAGAATGATGTCTTCTGGATACGCTACCTGGTAACTCCTCCTTCAGTGCACTGTGCCCCTTGACAAGCATCATAGGGAGCAGGGACAGAGGAGGTGGGTGGGAGCACAGGGACACAGGCACGGTGATATCCATCCCTGCCTTGCCCCATCTTGTCCACCCCTTTCTATAATACAATCATTTAATAATGGTTTCCCATGTGTAAAATATTTGCTTGGTTCAATCACAGATAGACACTTGATGTTCAAATTTACTGAGGAAGAAGCTATTCACATGCCAAGTAGGAACTTTAAAAACATCCCTTAATTAGCTGTATCACTGAAGTAAAACCAATTTAAGGGATTTAGTGTGTATCCAGGCAAGCCTGCTTGGCTTCTTGGCTTTCTGTGCTCCCCATTTC
>NW_016108414.1:27112-28677 GCF_001604975.1 Cebus imitator
CCACTGCCCCTGGCAAACCTGTTTAATTTTTTTAAAGTTATTTTTGCAAAGACAGGGGTCTCTGTATGTTGCCCAGCCTGGTCTCAAACTCCTAGCCTCAAGTGATCCTCCCCTTTTAGCCCCCCAAAGTGCTGGGATTACAGGCATGAATCACAGTTCAGCCTCATTCTCTTTTAATTAGCTCACTTTCAATTTCCTATCATAGAAATACCATCTAGTAGAAAATGTCAATGTTGGGTAGGATTTCCATGTAAATGTGGCAAATCACAAAATCTCCCTTCCTTGGTGCTTATTCATTCCCCCTTTTTTTGAGATGTAGTCTCACTCTGTTGCCCAGGCTGGAGTGTAGTGGCACAATCTTGGCTCACTGCAACGTCTGCCTCCCAGGCTCAAGCAGTTCTCCAGCCTCAGCCTCCTGAGTAGCTGGGATTACAGGTGTGCACCACCACGCCCAGCTAATTTGTGTATTTTTAACAGAGACAGGGCTTCACCATGTTGGTCAGGCTGATCTCAAACTCCTTATCTCACATGATCCACCTGCCTCGGCCTCTCAAAGCTCTGGCATTACAGGCATTAGCCACAGTGCACAGCCCCTTGATACTTATTCATTCTAATGACATTTATTTTGTGCCTACTGTGTGCCAATAATTACTAGATTAGGTTCTGAGAATGAACAAGATGAGACTCCTGCCATAGGGAGATTCTCTTCTGATTCGGCATGAGTTTGGGAGAACATGCAGACAAGAAATTCAATAAATAATAAGCTGATTTTTGACTTTGATAGAACCAGGCAGGACAAGGCAATGCAGAGGAGGATGATTCCCCCTTCACAGGATGAGGGAGGATTTCCCTGCAGAGGTGATGTGTGAGCTGAGGTCTGAAACATGGGAAAAATTCAGCTATGGCAGGAGACGTGGGAAGTTCATTTCAGGCAAGAAAGAGTATGTACAAATGTCCTGAAGAGGGAAACTACTTGGCATTTTCAGGAGCAGAAAAGAAGCCCAGATCCTTGATGCACAATGAGCAAGATGAAAAGAATAGAGGGTGGCAGCCAGGGTTAGATCATGCTAGTATTGGTTTATTTTTTAAGGAGACATGGTCTCGCTCTGTTACCCAGACTGGAATACAGTGTGGCAATCATAGCTCACCCCAGCCTCAACCTCCTGGGTTCAAGGGGTCCGGTCATCTGAACCTCCCAAGTAGCTGGGACTATAGGCAGAAACCCCACCAAGACTGGCTAATTTTTTTTTTTCATTGTTATTAGAGATGGGAGTCTTGCTGTGTTGACTAGGTGGGTCTCAAACTCCCAGACTCAAGTTATCCTATCCAGACCTCAAAATACACTGAATTGCAGGTTTGTACACTACATCTGGCCAAGATTAGGGGTTTAAAAAATGCTTTACTTTTAATTTTTGTGAGTACAGACTACGTGTATATATTTATGGGGTGCATGAGATGTTCTGATACAGGCATGCAATGTGTAATAATCATGTCAGGGTAAATAAAATACTCCTCATCTTAAGCATTTATTCTTTGTTTTACAAACAATTTAATTATGCTCTTTT
>NW_016108414.1:29274-31218 GCF_001604975.1 Cebus imitator
AAATGACTGGGAGCATGCAAAATTTGTCTTTCTGTGTCTGGCTTATTTTAATTAACATAGTGATCTCCAGTTCTACACTTGTTGCAAATAAGATTCTCTTCTTTTTAATGGCAGAATAATATTCCATTGTGTATATGTACCACATTTTCTTTATCCATTCACCTGTTGATGGACACTTAGATTGCTTCCAAATCTTGGCTATTGTGAATAGTATTGCAATAAATACAGAAATGTAGATATTTATTTGATATACTGATTTTCTTTCTTTTGGGTATATACCCAGCAGTAAGATTCCTATGTCATAAAAAAGGTCTCTTTTTAGTTGTTTGAGGACCCTCCAAACCATTCTCCATGGTGGTTGCACTAATCTACATTCCCACCAACAGTGTACCAGGGTTCCCTTTTCTCCACATTCTCATTAGCATCTGTTACTGCCTGTCTTTTGGATTTAAGCCATTTTAACTGGGGTGGGATGATAGCTCATTGTAATTTTAATTGGCATTTCTCTGATGATCAATGATGTTGAGGACTTTTTCATATACCTGTTTGCCATTTATATTTCTTCTTTTGAGAAATGTCGATTCTGATATTTTGCACATTTTACATCAGATTATTAGAGCTCTTTTTCCTATTTATTTTTTCCTCTGAGCTCCTTATATACTCTGGTTTTTAATCCCTCGTCAGATGGATTCAGGATTGGGTTTTGTCTTTATTTTACACCCAATTCTAAACCATTAAATGCTGTCAAGTGGAGAAGTGACCTAATATTTATATTGGAAGATGACTTTGTGTATTTGCTATCTACTGCTGTGTAACATACCAGCCTGGCATGGTGGCTCACACCTGTAATCCCAGCACTTTGGGAGGCTGAGACAGGTGGATCATGAGGTCAGGAGTTTGAGACCAGCCTGGCCAACATTATGAACCCTGTCTTTACTAAAAATACAGAACTTAGCCAGGTGTGGTAGCACACATCTGTAATCCTAGCTACTCAGTAGGCTGAGAAAGGAGAATCACTTGAACTCCAGAGACAGAGGTTGCAGTGAGCTAAGATCACGCCACTGCACTCCAGCCCAGGGGACAGAGTGAGAGAACGAGACTCTGTCTCAGAAAACAAACATCCAAAAAACAAGAAAAAAAGACACCCAAGGTATAAAGTTACAATGGTGTTTGTTAGTCTTCTCACACTTCTGGAGGCTGACTAGACTCACCTAGGCAGTTCTGGCTCAGGATGTGGTATGGAGTTACAATAGTGTCAAACAGTATGGAGTTAGAATAGTGTCAAAGGTTTCCTTGCTCAAATATCTCCTGGTTAATATGCACTGTCAGCCAGGGCTTAGCTGGGGCTACCTGGTGGAACACCCACACATAACCTCCCTACATGGCCTGGGCTTTCTCACAAAATGGTGGATGGGTTCTAAGTGCACCCCTCCAAGGAAGGAGAGCCAAGTGGAAACAATATCATCTTTTAAGGCCTAACTTTCGCAAGTCATGAGCAGAACTACTACTGTATTCTACTTACAGAAGCAGGGGTCTAAGCTCATTTTCAAGGGAAGAGACACTGAATTCTATCTCTCCATGACAAGTGAAAAAAATTTGCAGACAACTATTTACAATAGCGAAGAGATGGAATCAACCTAAGTTTCCTTCCATCAATAGAAAAAAGAATAAAGAAAATGGTAGCCAGGTGTGGTGGCTCATGCCTGTAATCCTAGCAATTTGGGAGGCTAATGTGGGCAGATCACCTGAGGTCAGGAGTTTGAGACCAGACTGGCAAACATGGTGAAATCTGTCTCTACTAAAAATACAAAAATTAGCAGGATGCGGTGGTGCACACCTGCAATCCCAGATATTTTGGGAGGCTGAGGCAGGAGAATCGCTTGAACTTGGGAGGCAAAGGTTGCAGTGAGCTGAGATTGCACCACTGCACTCCAGGCTGGGTGA
>NW_016108414.1:33055-34559 GCF_001604975.1 Cebus imitator
GTGCTCATTATTGTAACTGGTTATAATTTTTTATAGCGATGGGATCTTGCTATGTTGCTCATGCTGGTCTCGAACTCTTGAGTTCAAGCGATCTGCCCACCTCAGCCTCCCAAATTGTTGAAATTACAGGCATGAGCCAACATGCCCAGCCTCTTTGTACTTTTCTATAGGACTTAGATTTCTTTATAATAATTATAAGTAATTTTTATAAAAGCCATCATTATCCTAAACTTTTCAAAATTAAGCAGTAATTAAGAATGAGCTACAGAAAGTAGTATTTATTCAGCACGTATTATATACTAGATATTTTGCATATAGTGGACCACCTAATTGACATATCAAGGCAGGAATTATAATCTTTATTTTCTGGGAGAGAAAATTGACACAATTATTTCTTAATTCTAGATTTACACAGCTGCTGCCAAAACAAGTGCCCATCACAACAGCCTACCCCTTCTGGTTTTATCAAATTCAACCCCCTACTTCTACCTCCACATCTGTGTACAAGAATGTATGCGTGCACATGCACACACACACACACACACACACACACACACACACACACACTTCTTCAGTATTTCATCTGCCTAGGCCAGGAACTTGTCACGACAAACCAAATGCAATAACTGTTTCCTTACAAAAGCTGTTATTCAATATCTCTGATTTGGGGAATAGTTTCTGATTCCACACTGATGAAGGTTATAATAAAGTTTCAAGAGAAGTAATAATTACAAAGCATCCTAATGTATGTGAAAGAGTATGATGTTCAGATATATCCAGCCCTTTGAGATGATCTGCTGAAAGGTCGTTGAGCTGCAAAGTACTATTGGTGACTATGGTCATCTTGGTCCATGGTCATTAATAATAATACTTTGTACTTCTTTCATATTTGTGCTAATGGTCATTTCAAAAGCTGGAAGAAGCTTATCAATTTCTAGGTATGCAAATATCTCTTTCACAAAATTTATGGTGTGTGTGTGTGCATGCTATGAAAAGATATACACACAAATATTTACACATAAATATATACACACATATCTACATATATATTTATAGTATACTAATTAAAAGTTAGTCTTAATGACCCATAAAAAGAAAACGGCAGACCAGGTGTAGTGGCTCACACTTGTAATCCCAGCACAGCAGGAGGTTGAGCGGGGAGGATAACTTTAGCCCAAGAGTTTGAAACTGGCCCAGGAAACATGGTGAGACCCCATCTCTACACAAATATAAAAATTAGATGGGCATGACAGCTCTCCCAGCTACTCCGGAGGCCAAGGTGGGAGGACCATGTAAGCCAAGAAGGCAGGAGTTGCAGTGAGCTGAGATCACACCATTGCACTTCAGCCTGAATGACAAAGCAGCAACTTGTCTCAAAAAAGAAAGAAAAAATTGATATCCAAGAAAATGTTAAAATATCTATATATTCATAAATGTATATAACCATAGTATATTAATCAAAAAGTAAATTCTTTGTACTCCATAGCAAGCAAAGGACAGGCCA
>NW_016108414.1:35345-51644 GCF_001604975.1 Cebus imitator
ACCACACTGTAAAATGACACAGGCAGAATTTACTACAAATCGGTCAGAAATACAATTTCAAGATTAAAAGTAGACACAGGCATTTAGCCAAGGTACACTGCTAGGAACTAAACACATCAGAGTCCAGGGAAGCTTTGGGATTCTAGATGCAGTTGAAAATCAAAGACATATAGAGCTGGATTGAGAAGAGACCAATATAATGCAAGTGCACTGCAGAAAAAGTCACCATGAGAAAAGATGAGACTTGAGTAACCAGTAAGAGGCAGGAGAAAAGCCTGAAGAGGCCATCGTGAGGCAGGAACTGAGGTAAAAAAGTCCACTGTAAAACAAGTTGCATCTTCAGAGGCAGACGTGACTAAGCATATCTTCTTGGAGATGCCAGTGTGTACAAAAGAAAGACCCACCAAAAGAGTTGAAAAACAGGTATGAAATGAGCCTCGGAAGGCCCATGTACGATAACAGCTAGGCTTTGAGATACACCTTTGAGGAAAGTGCTGGGTTTGTCTGGACAACTGGGAGGCTGAAGGAGGGCCTGAAAAGTCCATTTGAGGAAGGCTGAGGTATGCAGAGATTACTGAGAGGTGGGGAGAAGCTGGGCCAACAGTGGTTCTTGCGAGGCAAGAGTTGGGCTTCCGGACACAGCAGGGAGGAAGAGCTGGGCCAAAAGAGGCCGACCTGAAGACGTTCTGGGCCCGGAGAGGATGCCAGAAGGCCAACGCTCGGCCAGGGAGGGCCACCGTGAGGCACCGGCTTAAACTGATGGGGCCACGGGGAGATCGGGGGCGGGGCCTGTGGATACAGACTGCCACAGGGGCAGGAGCTGGGCTGGAGTGGAGGCCACAGTGATGCCATGAGCTGGGCCTGGAGGGTCCACTGAAAGGCAGAGGCTGGGCCCAGAGGGGCCTGGCACAGGCAAGAGCTGAGTCCGGGGAGGCTGGGCCCGGAGAGGAAGCTTTGGGCCTGGACAGGCTGCTGGGAGGCAGGAGCTGGCCCAGGAGAGTCCTTGATAGGCGAGCTGAGCTGAGGAAGGCCAGTGTGAGGGATGACCTGGGCCTAGACCTGAGGCCAGCACGAGGCGACAGCTGGGTCCAGAGAAGTTTGCCACAGGTATGAGCTGGGTCTCAACATGCCAGTGTGAGGGAGACACTGGGCCTGTGGACACAGCCAGGATGCAGGCAGGCAGGCAGGATCTTGGCCTGTGGAAGCCACCAGCAGGCAGCAGCTGGTGCTGGGGTGGCTGTGGGGAGTCCAGAGCTGAGCCCGAAGAAGCCAACGTCAGGCAGTAGCAGGGCCTGTCAAGGCCACCAGGAAGCAGAACGGAGGCCCTGAAAGCCCCACAAAAGAAAGCTTCGGGCCGACAGAGGAAGGGCCGCTGGAAGCTGGCCAGGAGCCGAGCCTAAAGAAGCTGCTGGGAGGCAGGACGTGGGCCGGTAGATGAGGCCAGGAGGAGGATCCAGGCCTGGGGAGGCCGCCAGAAGGGAGGCATAGGCTGGACCTCCTGGAGAGGCTGAGGCAGGAGCGAGGCCCCAAAGGGCCGCTAGGAGGCAGGAACTGGCCCTGGAGGGGCTCACGTGAAGATGTTTTGCACCCATGGGGAGGATACGCCAGGAAGGCAGGAGCTAGGCCTGCAGAGGCCTATGTCAGGACCCAATGCTTGGGCCTGCCGAGGCCAGCAAGAGGAGGCTAGAGCCAGCTGGGCAGAAGCTGACTCAGGGATGTTTGGGGCCTGGAGGCCCCCTGGGAGGGCAGGAGCCGAGCCTGGAGAGGCCAGCATGAGGCATGAGCTGGGTGGGCCTGGAAAGCCTGAGTCAAGGGACTGATATTTGGGGCCTACAGAGGCCTCTGGGAGCTGGGTAGGTGCCGAGTCCACAGAGGTTGCTGTGAGGTCAGAATGGAAGGTGGGCCCGTAGACGCCACCGGGAGGAAGAGCTGGGCCCCGAGAGGCTGACCTGAAGATGTTCTGGACATGGAGAGGATGCCAGAAGGCCAACGCTGGGCCCTTGAGGGCCCTGGGAGGCACCGGCTAGGTCCAAGAGGGCTACAGGGAGGCCAGGGGCTGGGCCTGTGGAAACTGGCTGCCACACAGGCAGGACCTGGGCTGAGCAGAGGCCACGGTGAAGCCACAAGCTGGGTCTGGAGGGTCCACTGAGAGGCAGAGGTTTGGCCCAAAGGGACTAGCACAGGCAGTAGCTGGGCCTGGGGAGGCTGGACCCAGAGAGGAATCTTCGGGCCTGGATAGGCCACCAGGAGGAAGGAGCTGGCCCAAGGGAGTCTATGATAGGCTAGCTGAGCTGACGAAGGCCGGTGCGAGGGAGGACCCAGGCCTAGCTAAGCTCGACGTATGCCTCAGGGGAGACCTGGTTCCAGAGAGGTTTGCCAGAGGCACGAGCTGGGCCCTAACTGGCCAGTGTGAGGGAGGCCCTGGGCCTATATACTCAGCTGTGACGCAGGCAGGCACGCAGGCAGGATCTTGGTCTGGGGAAGCTGCCGGCAGGCAGCAGCTGGTCCTGGGCAGGCTGCAGAAAGTCCAGAGCTGGGCCCGGAGAGATCACTGTCAGTTGGTAGCTGGGCCTGTCAGGGCCATGGGAGGCAGAATGTAGGCCCAGAAAGTCCCACTTGAGGAAGCTTCCAGCCAACAGAAAAGGCCACCAGGAGCTGGCCAGGAGGCCGGACAAAAGAGGCTGTGGGGAGGTAGGATGTGAGCCTGTGGATGCGGTCAGGAGTAGAAGACCCACTGGGGAGGCTGCCAGGAGGGAGGCAGAGGCTGGGCCTCCCAGAGAGACTGATGGGAGGCAGAAGCTGGGCCCGAGGGGGCTGCTGGGAGGCAGGAGCTGGCCCTGAAGGGGCCCATGTGAGGACGTTTAGTGCCCATGAGGGGCCGCTGGGAGGGCAGGAGCTGAGCCTGGAAGGCAAACTTCAGGACCCGATGCTAGTGCAGGCTGAAGCCAGTGGGTGGCCAAAGCGGGGTCACGAAAAGCTGACGTGATGATGTTTGGGCCTGGGAGGGCAGGAGGCGAGCCTGGAAAGGTCACTGTGAGGCCTGGGCTGGAAGTGCCTGGAGGACCTGAGTAAAGTGCCTGGGCTTTCGGGCCTACAGAGGCCGCTGGGAGCTGGGCAGGAGTGGAATCCACAGAGATTGCTGTGAGGTGAGGCGGGAAGGTGGGCATGTAGATGCAGCCAGGAGAAGAGCTGGGCCCTGAGAGGAGGACATGAAGACATTCTGGGCCTGGACAGGATTCCAGAAAGCCAACGCTTGGCCCGAGAGGGCCGCCGGGAGGCATCGGCTTGACCTGAGGGGGCCACTGGGAAGCCGGGGGCTGGGCCTGTAGATACAGGCTGCCACAGAGGCAGGAGCTGTGCTTGAGCGGAGGCCATGGTGAGGTCACGAGCTGGGCCTGGAGGGTCCACTGGGAAGCGGATGCAGACGCGGAGTAGAGGCTGGACCTTGAGGGACCTAGCACAGGCAGGAGCCGTGTCTGGTGAGGTCAGCCTGAAGATGAAGCTTGGGCCTGGACAGGCCGCCGGGAGGCAGGAGCTGGCACAGGAGGGTCCGTGAGAGGCATGAGCTGGACCCAGACAGGCCAGTAGGAGGGAGGACCTAAGCCTAGCTAAGCTCCATGACAGCATGAGGTGAGATCTGGGTCTGCAGAAGTTTGCCAGAAGCACGAGCTGGGCTACAATGGACCAGTGTAAGGGAGGCCCTGGGCTGGTGGATGCAGCTGCTAGGCAGGCAGGCAGGATCTTGTCCAGGGGAAGCCACCGGCAGGCAGCAGCTGGTCCTGGGTAGGCTGTGGGGAGGCCAGAGTTGGGCCAGGAGAGGCCACTGTCAGGTGGTAACTGGGCCTGTCAGGGCCACTGGGAGGCAGACAGTAGGCGCTGAAAGACCCACTTGAGGAAGCTTCGGGCCGACAGAAGAAAGGCCGCCAGGAGCTGGCCAGGAGCCAAGTCAAAAGAGGCTGCAGGGAGGCAGGGCATGGGCTTATGGGTGTGGCCAGGAGGAGCAGCCCCACCTGGGGAGGCTGCCAGGAGGGAGGCAGAGGCTGGGCCTCCTGGAGAGGCTCACAGGAGGCAGGAGCTGGGCCTGAGGAGGCCATTGCAAGGCAGGAGCTGGCCCTGTTGGGGCCTAAGTGAAAACGTTTTGTTCCCATGAGGGGCCGCCGGGAGGGCAGGAACTGGACTGGGAGAGGCCAACTTCAGGACCCGATGCTTGGGCCAGCCGAGCCTGGTGGGATGAGGCCAGAGCCAGGACCAGAGAAGCTGATGTGAGGATGTTTGGGGCCTGGAGATGCCCTGGGAGGGCAGGAGCCAAGTCTGGAGAGGTCACAGTGAGGCCTGGGCTGGGTGGGCCTGGAGGGCCTGGGCTTTCAGCCTACAGAGGCCACCAAGAGATGGGCAGGAGCAGAGTCCACAGAAGTTGCTGCAAGGCAACATAGGAAGCTGGCTGCAGATGCAGCCGGGAGAAAGAGCTGGGTCCGGAGAAGCAGATATGAAGATGTTCTGGGCCCGGACCGGATGCCAGAAAGCCAATGCTGGGCCTGGGAGGGTGGTCAGGAGGCACCAGCTTGGCCTGAGGGAGCCACTGGGAGGCCAGGGGCTGGGGCTGTGGATACAGACTGCCAGAGGCAGTAGCCGGGCATGAGCGGAGGCCACGGTGAGGCCATGACCTGGGCCCGGAGGGTCCACTGGAAGGTGGATACGGAGGTGGAGTGGAGGCTGGACGTGGAGGGGCCTAGCACAGGCAGGAGCCGGGCCTGGGGAGGCTAGGCCTGGAGAGGAAGGTGTGGGCCTGGACAGGCCACTGGAAGGCAGGAGCTGGCCCCAGAGAGTTCCTGAACGGCATGAGTTGGGCCCAGACAGGCTGGTGCGAGGGAGGACCTGGGCCTAGCTAGGCTCAAGGCCAGCGCGAGACTAAAGTTGGGTCTGAAGAGGTTTGCCAGAGGTGCGAGCTGGGCCTCAACCAGCCAGTGGCACTGGGGCTGTGGACACAGCTGGGAGGCAGGCAGGCAGGATTTTGGCCTAGGGAAGCTGTCGGCCAGCAGCAGCTGGTCCTGGGAAGGCTGCAAAAAGTCCAGAGCTGGGCCCGGAAAGGTCACTGTCAAACAGTAGCTGGGCCTCTCAGGGCCACCTGGAGGCAGACGGTAGACCCAGAAAGTTCCACTTGAGGAAGCTTTGGACCAACATAGGAAAGGCTGCCAGGAGCTGGCCAGGAGCCCAGCCAAAAGAGGCAGCTGGGGAGCAGAGCATGGGCCTGTGGGTGTGCCCAGGAAGAGGAGACCCACCTGGGGAGGTGGCCAGGAAGGAGGCAGAGGCTGGGACTCCCAGAGAGGCTGACTGGAGGCAGGAGCTGGCCCTGGAGGGGCCCACATGAGGACGTTTGGAGCATATGATGGGCCGCTGGGAGGGCAGGAGCTGGGTCTGGAGAGGCCGACTTTAGGACCCGATGCTTGGGCCGGCCGAGGCTGGCAGGAGGAGACTGAAGCCGGGCCGGGAGAAGCAGAAACGAGGATGTTTGGGGCCTGGAGACTGACTGGGAGTGCGGCAGCTGGGCCTGGAGAGGCCACCGTGAGGCCTGTGCTGGGTGGGCCTGGAGGGCCTGAGTCGAGGGCCTGAGCTTTTGGGCTTACAGAGGCCGCTGCAAGCTGGGCATGAGCGGAGTCCACAGAGGTTGCTATGAGGCAAGGCAGGAAGGGGGCCTGTTGACGCAGTGGGGAGGAAGAGCTGGGCCTCGAGAGGCAGACATGAAGACTTCTGGGCCAGAAGAGGATGCCAGAAAGCCAACACTGGCCCTGGAGGGCCGCCAGGAGGCATCAGCTTGTCCTAAAGGGGCCACTGGGAGACCAGGGGCTGGGCCTGTGGACACAGGCTGTCACAGAGGCAGGAGATGGGCCTGAGTGGGGGCCACAGTGAAGGCCATGAGCTGGGCCAGAAGGGTCCACTGGGAGGCAGATGGAGGCGGAGGCTGGAACCAGAGGGGCCTAGTTCAGGCAGAAGCTGGGCATGGGGATGCTGGGCCTGGAGAGGAAGCTGTGGGCCTAGACAGGCTGCCGGGAGGCAGGAGTTGGCCAGGGAGAGCTCGTGAGAGGCATGAGCTGGGCCCAGGCAGGCTGGTGGGAGGGAGAACCCAGGCCTAGCTAGGCTGGAGGTCAGTGCGAGGCGAGAGCTGGGTCTGGAGACGTTTGCCAGAGGTGCGAGCTGGGCCCCAACTGGCCAGTGGGAGGGCAGCACTTGGCCTGTGGATGCAGCTGTGAGGCAGTCAGGCAGGATCATGGCTTGAAGGAAGCCATCGGCAGGCAGCAGCTGGTCCTGGGTAGTCTGCGGGGATTCCAGAATTGGGCTGGAGAGGCCACTGTCAGGCACTAGCTGGGCCTGTCAGGGCCACCGGGAGGCAGACAGAAGGCCCAGAAAGCCCCACTTGAGGAAGCTTCGGGCCGACAGGAAAGGCCGCCGGGAGGTGGCCAGGGGCCCAGCCAAAAGAGGCTGCAGGGAGGTAGGACGTGGGCCTGTGGGCGCAGCCAGGAGGAGAAGACCCGCTGGGGAGGCCGCCAGGAGGGAGGCAGAGTCTGAGCCTCCCAGAGAGACCAACCGGAGGTAGGAGCTGGGCCCAAGGGGGCCACTGGGAGGCAGGAGCCAGCCCTGGAGGGGCCCATGTGAGGATGTTTTGCACCCATGAGGGGCCACTGGGAGGGCAGGAGCTGAGCCTGGAAAGGCCAACTTCAGGACCAAATGTTTGGTCTGGCTGAAGCCGGCGGGAGGAAGCTGGAGCCGAGCCGGAAAAGCCAACTTGAGGATGTTTGGGGCCTGGAGATGCCCTGGAAGGGGAGAAGGCAAGCATGGACAGGCCACTGTGAGGCCTCAGCTGCATGTGCCTGGAGGGCCTGAGTCAAGGGCCTGAGGCTTCGGGCCTACAGAGGCCACTGAGAGCTGGGCAGGAGTAGAGTCCACAGAGGTTGCTGCGAGGTGAGGCAGGAAGGTGGGCGTGTAGACGCAGCCTGAAGAAGAGCTGGGCCCCGAGAGGCGGACATGAAGACGTTCTGGGCCCAGACAGGATGCCAGAAAGCCAACGCTGGGACTGGGAGGGCCGCCGGAAGGCACTGGCTTGGCCTGAGGGGGCCCTTGCAAGCCCGGGGGCTGGGCCTGTAGATACAGGCTGCCACAGAGGCAGGAGCTGGGCTTGAGCGGAGGCCACGGTGAGGCCACGAGCTGAGCCTGGAGGGTTCACTGGGAGGCGGACGTGGAGGCTGGACCTGGAGGGGCCTAGCACAGGCAGGAGCCAGGCCTGGGGAGGCCGGGCCTGGAGAGGAAGCTGTGGGCCTGGACAGGCTGCTGGGAGGCAGGAGCTGTTCCTGGAGAGTCCCTGAGAGGCATGAGTTGGTCCCAGACAGGCTGGTGCGAGAGAGGACCCGGGCCTAGCTAGGCTCAATGCTAGCGCCAGGCAAGACCTGGTTCCAGAGAGGTTTGCCAGAGGTGCGAGCTGGGCCCCAAATGGCCAGTGTGAGGGAGGCCCTGGGCCTGTGGACACAGCTGGGAAGAAGGCAGGCAGGATCCTAGCCTGGGGAAGCCACCGGCAGGCAGCAGCTGGTCCTGGAGAGGCTGCAGAAAGTCCAGAGCTGGGCCCGGAGAGATCACTGTCAGTTGGTAGTTGGGCCTGTCAGGGCAACCTGGAGGCAGAGTGTAGGCCCAGAAAGTCCCACTTGAGGAAGCTTCGGGCCGACAGGAAAGGCCGCCAGGAGCTGGCCAGGAGCCCAGCCAAAAGAGGCTGCGGGGAGGTAGGAAGTGGGGCTGTGGGCCTGGCCGGAAGGAAAAGACCTGCTGGGGAGGCTGCCAAGAGGGAGGCAGAGGCTGGCCCTCTGGGAGAGGATGAGGGGAGGAAGGAGCTAAGCCTGAGTGGGCCGCTGGGAGGGAGGAGCTGGCCCTGGAGGGGCCCATGTGAGGATGTATTGTGCCCATGAGGGGCTGCCCAGAGGGCAGGGGTTGAGCCTGGAAAGGCAGACTTCAGGACCCCATGCTTTGGCTGGCTGAAGCAGGTGGGAGGAGGCCGGAGCCGTGACGGGAAAAGCCGACATGAGGATGTTTGGGGCATGGAGACACCCTGGGAGGGCAGGAGATGAGCCTGGAAAGGCCACTGTGAGGCCTGGGCTGGATGTGCCTGGAGGGCCTGAGTAAAGGGCCTGAGGCTTCGGGCCTACAGAGGCCACTGGGAGCTGGGCAGGAGTGAGTCCACAGAGGTTGCTGCGAGGAGAGGCAGGAAGGTGGGCATGTAGACACAGCCAGGAGAAGAGCTGGGACCCAAGAGGGGAACGTGATGATGATCTGGGCCTGGAAAGGACACCAGAAAGCCAACGCTGCGCCCGATGGCTGCCGGGAGGCACCGGTTTGGCCTGAGGGGGCCACTGGGAGGCTGGGGGCTGGGCCTGTAGATACAAGCTGCCACAGACGCAGGAGCTAGGCCTGAGCGGAGGCCATGGTGAGGCCACAAGCTGGGCCTGGAGAGTCCACTGGGAGGTGGATGCAGACACGGAGTGGAAGCTGGACCTGGAGGGACCTAGCACAGGCAGAGGCCGGGCCTGGTGAGGCCGGGCCTGCTGAGGCTGGGCCTGGAGATGAAACTGTGGGCCTCGACAGGCCACCAGGAGGCAGGAGGTGGCACAGGAGAATCAGTGAGAGGCATGAGCTGGGCCCAGACAGGTCAGTAGGAGGGAGGAACTAAGCTTAAGCTCCACGCCAGCCTGAGGTGAGGTCTGGGTTCACAGAGGTTTGCCAGAGGCACGAGCTGGGCTACAATGGGCCAGTGTAAGGGAGGCCCTGGGCTGGTAGACACAGCCGCTAGGCAGGCAGGCAGGATCCTGTCCAGGGGAAGCCACTGGCAGGCAGCAGCTGGTCCTGGGTAGGCTGTGGGGAGGCCAGAGTTGGGCCAGAAGAGGCCACTGTCAGGTAGTAGCTGGGCCTGTCAGGGCCACTGGGAGGCAGATGGTAGGCCTTGAAAGACTCACTTGAGGAAGCTTCGGGCCAATAGAGGCCCGCCAGGAGCTGGACAGGAGCCGAGCCAAAAGAGGCTGCAGGGAGGCAGGGCGTGGGCCTGTGGGTGTGGCCAGGAGAAAAAGCCCCACCTGGGGAGGCTGCCAGGAGGGAGGCAGAGGCTGGGCTTCCTGGAGATGCTCACAGGAGGAAGGAGCTGGGCCCAAGCAGGCCGTTGAGAGGCAGGAGCTGGCCCTGTTGGGGCCCACGTGAAGACGTTTTATGCCCATGAGGGGCCGCCGGGAGGGCAGGAGCTGGGCCAGGAGAGGTCAACTTCAGGACCCGATGCTTGGGCTGGCTGAGCCCAGTGGGAGGAGGCCGAAGCCTGGCCAGCAGAAGCTGACATGAGGATGTTTGGGACCTGGAGATGCCCTGGGAGGGCAGGAGCTGAGTCTGGAGAGGCGACAGTGAGGCCTGGGCTAGGTGGGCCCGTAGGGCCTGAGTCCAGTGCCTGAGCTTTTGGGCCTACAGAGGCCGCCAAGAGCTGGGCAGAAGCGGAGTCTGCAGAGGCTGCTGTGAGGCGAGGCAGGAAGGTGGGTGTGTAGACATAGCCAAGAGGAAGAGCTGGGCCTCGAGAGGCTGATGTGAAGACATTCTGGGCCCGAACAGGATGTGAGGAAGTCAATGCTGGGCCCAGGAGCGCTGACGGGAGGCACTCGCATTGCCTGGGGGGACACTGGGAGGCCGGGGGCTGGGCCTGTGGATACAGGCTGCCACAGAGGCAGGAGCTGGGCTGGAGCGGAGGCCATGGTGAGGCCACTAGCTGGGCCTGGAGGGCCCACTGGAAGGCAGATGTGCAGGCAGAGGCGGAGGCGGAGGTGGAGGCTGGACCTGGAGGGGCCTAGAACAGGCAGGACCTGGGCCTGGGGACGCTGGGCCTGGAGAGGAAGCTGTGGGCCTGGACAGACCACTGGAAGGCAAGAGCTGGCCCCAGAGAGTCCCTGAGACGCATGAGTTGGGCCCAGACAGGCTGGTGCAAGGGAGGACCCAAGGCAAGGTAGGCTCGATGCTGGTGCCAGGTGATAGCTGGTTCTGGAGAGGTTTGCCAGAGGCGTGAGCTGGGCCCCAACCGGCCAGTGTGTGGGAGGCCCTGGGCCTGTGGACTCAGCTGGGAGGCAGCCAGGCATGATCTTGGTCTGGGGAAGCCACTGACAGGCAGCAGCTGGTCCTGGAGCGGCTGTGAAAAGTCCAGAGCTGGGCCCGGAGAGATCACTGTCAGGTGGTAGCTGGGCCTGTCAGGGCCACCGGGAAGCAGGTGGTAGGCCCAGAAAGTCCCACTTGAGGAAGCTTTGGACTGACATAGGAAAGGCCACCAGGAGCTGGCCAGGAGCCCAGCCACAAGAGGCTGCCAGGAGGCAGGGCATGGGCCTGTGGATGTGCCCAAGAGGAGGAGACCCGCCTGGGGAGGTGGCCAGGAGGGAGGCAGAGGCTAGGCCTCCTGGAGAGGCTCACAGGAGGCAGGAGCTGGTCCTGAGGGGGCCATTGTGAGGCAGGAGCTGGCCCTATTAGGGCCCATGTGAAGACATTTTGCTTCTATGAGGGGCCGCTGGGAGGGCAGTAGCTGGGCCTGGAGAGGCCGACTTCAGGACCTGATGCTTGGGCCAGCCAAGGCCAGCAGGAGGCTGGAGCAGGGCCAGGAGAAGCAGACATGAGGATGTTTGTGGCCTGGAGATGCCCTGAGAGGGCAGGAGCCAAGGCTGGAGAGGCCACTGTGAGGCCTGTGCTTGGTGGGCCTGGAGGGCCTGAGTTGAGGGCCTGAGCTTTCAGGCCTACAGAGGCCACTGCAAGCTGGGCAGGAGCAGACTCCACAGAGGTTGCTGCGAGGCAAGGCAGGAAGGGGGCCTCTAGTAGCAGGGGAAAGGAAGAGCTGGGCCCCAAGAGCTGGACAAGAAGACTTCTGGGCCAGAAGAGGATGCCAGAAAGCCAACGCTGGCCTGGGAGGGCCGCCAGAAGGCATCAGCTTAGCCTAAGGGGGCCACTGGGAGTCCAGGGGCTGGGCCTGTGGATACAGGCTGTCACAGAGGCAGGTGCTGGGCCTCAGTGGAGGCCATGGTGAAGGCCACAAGCTGGGGCTGGAAGGTCCACTGGGAGGCGGAGGCAGAGGCAGAAGCAGAGGCGGAGGGGGGACCCAGAGGGGCCTAGCAGAGGCAGGAGCCGGACGTGTGGACACCAGGCCTGGAGAAGAAGCTGTGGGCCTAGATATGCTGCTGGGAGGCAGGAGCTGGCCCAGGACAGTCCGTGAGAGGCATGAGATGGGCCCAGACAGGCCAGTGCTAGGGAGGACCTGGACCTAGGTGCTAGGGAGGAGTTGGGTTCAGAGCGGTTTGCCAAAGGCACCAGCAGGGCACCAATCAGCTAGTGGGAGGGCTGCACTCTGCCTGTGGACGCAGCTGGGAGGCAGTTAGGCAGGATCATGCCCTGGAAAAGCTGTCGGCAGGCAGCAACTGGTCCTGGGTAGGCTTCAGAGAGACCAGAGCTGGGCCTGGAGAGGCCACTGTCAGGCACTAGCTGGGCCTGTCAGGGCCACCGGGAGGCAGACGGAAGGCCCAGAAAGCCCTACTTGAGGAAGCTGCGTGTCGACAGGAAAGGCTGCTGGGAGGTGGCCAGGAGCCAGCCAAAAGAGGCTGTGGGGAGGTAGGATATGGCCTCTGGGTGCAGCCAGGAAAAGAAGACCTGCTGTGGAGGATGCCAGGAAGGAGGCAGAGGCTGGGCCTCCTGGAGAAGCTGACAAGAGGCAGGAGCTGGGCCTCCAGGGGCCCATGTGAGGACATTTTGCACCCGTGAGGGGCTGCCGGGAGGGCAGGAGTTGAACCTGGAAAGGCCAACTTCAGGACTCGATGCTTGGGCTGGTTGAAGCTGGTGAGAGGAGGCCGGAGCCGGGCAGGAAAAAGCCAATGCGAGAATGTTTGGGGCCTGGAATCACCCTGGGAGGGCAGGAGGCGAGTCTGGAAAGGCCACTGTGAGGCCTGGGCTGGATGTACCTAGAGGGCCTGAATTGAGGGCCTGAGCTTTCGGGCCTACAGAGGCCGCTGGGAGCTGGACAGGAGCGGAGTCCACAGAGGTTGCTGAGAGACGAGGCAGGAAGGTGGGTGTGTAGATGCAGCCGGGAGAAGAGCTGGGCCCAGAGATGCAGACGTGACGATGTTCTGGGCCCAGAGAGGATGCCAGAAAGCCAACGCTGGGCCCAGGAGGACCACCAGGAGGCACCGGCTTGGTCTGAGGGGACCACAGGAAGGCTGGGGGCCAGGCCTGTAGATACAGGCTGCCACAGAGGCAGGAGCTAGGCCTGAGCAGAGGCCATGGTGAGGCCACAAGCTGGGTCTGGAGGGTCCACTGGGAGGCAGATGTGGAGGCGGAGCAGAGGCTGGACCTGGAGGAGCCTAGCACACGCAGGAGCCCGGCCTGGGGAGGCTGGCCTGGAGAGGAAGCTGTGGGCCTGGACAGGCCACCGGGAGGCAGGAGCTGGCCCGGGAGAGTTCGTGAGAGGCATGAGCTGGGCCCAGACAGGTCGGTGCAAGGGAGCACCTGGGCCTAGCCAGGATCGAGGCCAGCAGGAGGCGAGAGATGGGTCTGGAGAGGTTTGCCAGAGGTGTGAGCTGGGCCCCAATGGGCCAGTGTGCGGTAGGAGCTGGGCCTGTGGATGCAGCCGGGAAGCAGGCAGGTAGGATCTTGGCCTGGGGAAGTCACCGGTAGGCAGCAGCTGGTCCTGGGGAGGCTGCGGGGAGTCCAGAGTTGGGCCAGGAGAGGCCACTGTCAGACGGTAGCTGGGCCTATAAGGACCACCAGAAGGCAGACGGTAGGCCCAAGAAGTCCCACTTGAGGAAGTTTTGCACCGAAAGAGGAAAGGCCACTGGGAGCTGGCCAGGAGCCAAGCCAAAAGAGGCTGTGGGGAGGCAGGGTGTAGGCCTGTGGGTGTAGCCATGAGGAGGAACCCCACCTAGGGAGGCCTCGAGGAGGGATGCAGTGGTTGGGCCTCTCAGTGAGGCTGATGGGAGGCAGGAGCAGGGCCCGAGGGGGCTGTTGGGAGGCAGGAGCTGGCCCTGGAGAGGACCACATGAGGACATTTTGTGCCCATGTTGGGCCACCGGGAGGGTAGGAGGTGAGCCTGAAGAGGCCGAGTTCAGGACCTGATGCTTGGGGCAGCCAAGGCCGGCAGGAGGAGGCCAGTACTCATCCTGCAGAAGCCGATGTGAGGACATTTTGGGCCTGAAGACCCCTTGAAAGGGTGGGAGCCGAGCCTGGAGAGGTGACACTGAGGCCTGGTCTGGGTGGTATTGGAGAGATTGAGGCGAAGGTCTGAGCTTTCAGGCTGCCTAGAGAGGCCACCAGGAGCTGGGCAGCAGCGAAGTCCACAGAGGTTGCTGCATGGGGAGGCAGAAAGGTGGGTGTGTAGACACAGCCAGAAGAGCTGGGCCTCGAGAGGCTGATGTGAAGACGTTCTGGGCCCGAAGAGGATGCGAGAAAGCCAATGCTGGGCCCAGGAGGGCTGACGGGAAGCATACGCATCGCCTGGGGGGACACTGGGAGGCCGGGGGCTGGGCCTGTGGATACAGGCTGCCACAGAGGCAGGAGCTGGGCTGCAGCGGAGGCAATGGTGAGGCCACTACCTGGGCCTGAAGGGTCCACTGGAATGCAGAGGTGGAGGCAGAGGCAGAGGTGGAGGCTGGACCTGGAGGGGCCTAGAACAGGCAGGACCTGGGCCTGGGGACGCTGGGCCTGGAGAGGAAGCTGTGGGCCTGGACAGGCTGCTGGAAGGCAAGAGCTGGCCCCGAAGAGTCCCTGAGAGGCATGAGTTGGGCCCAGACAGGCTGGTGCGAGGGAGGACCCAAGCCAAGGTAGGCTCAATGCTGGCGCCAGGTGACAGCTGGTTCCGGAGAGGTGTGCCAGAGGTGCGAGCTGTGCCCCAACCAGCCAGTGTGTGGGAGGCCCTGTGGACTCAGCTGGGAGGCAGCCAGGCACAATTGTGGCCTGGGGAAGCCACTGGCAGGCAGCAGGTGGTCCTGAGGAGGCTGTGGAAAGTCCAGAGCTGGGCCCGGGGAGGTCACTGTCAGGTGGTAGCTGGGCCTGTCAGGGCCACCGGGAAGCAGATGGTAGGCCCAGAAAGTCCCACTTGAGGAAGCTTTGGACTGACATAGGAAAGGCCACCAGGAGCTGGCCAGGAGCCCAGCCAAAAGGGGCTGCCGGGAGGTAGGGCATGGGCCTGTGGATGTGCCCAAGAGGAGGAGACCCGCCTGGGGAGGCGGGAGGGCAAGAGCTGGGCCTGGAGAGGCTGACTTAAGGACCTGATGCTTGGGCCGGCTGAGGCCGGCAGGAGGAGGCCAGAGCCGAACCGGGAGAAGCAGACACGAGGATGTTTGGGGCCTGGAGACGCCCTGGGAGGGGAGGAGCTGACCCTGGAGAGGCCTCCGTGAGTCCTGGGCTGGGTAGGCCTGGAGGGCCTGAGTCGAGGGCCTGAGATTGCGGGCCTACAGAGACCGCTGTGAGCTGGGCAGGAGCAGACTCCACAGAGGTTGCTGCGAGGCAAGGCAGGAAGGGGCCTGTAGACACAGGGCGGAGGAAGAGCTGGACCCCGAGAGGTAGATATGAAGACTTCTAGGATGGGAGAGGAAGCCAGAAAGCCAATGCTGGCCTGCGAGGGCAGCCAGGAGGCATCAGCTTGTCCTAAGGGGGCCACTGGGAGACCAGGGGCTGGGTCTGTGGATACAGGCTGTCACAGAGGCAGGTGCTGGGCCTGAGTGGAGGCCATGGTGAAGGCCATGAGCTGGGCCTGGAGGGTCCACTGCGAGGCAGAGGCGGAGGCTGGACCTGGAGGGGCCTAGCAGAGACAGGAGCCAGACGTGGGGACGCTGGGCCTGGAGAGGAAGCTGTGGGCCTATAGATGCCGCAGGGAGGCAGGAGCTGGCCCAGGAGAGTCCGTGAGAGGCATGAACTGGGACCAGACAGGCTGGTGCAAGGGAGGACCTGGGCCTAGCTAGGCTTGAGGCCAGTGCGAGGCGAGAGCTGCATCTGGAGAGGTTTGCCAGAGGCGCGAGCTGGGCCCCAACTGGCCAGTGGGAGGGCAGCACTCGGCCTGTGGACGCAGCCGGGAGGCAGTCACGCAGGATCATGACCTGGAAAAACCGTCAGCAGGTAGCAGCTGGTCCTGGGTAGCCTGTGGGGAGTCCAGAGCTGGGCCCGGAGAGGCCACTGTCAGGCACTAGCTGGGCCTATCAGGGCCGCCGGGAGGCAGATGGAAGGCCCAGAAAGCCCCACTTGAGGAAGCTCCGGGCCGAAATGAAGGCCGCTGGGAGGTGGCCAGGAGCCCAGCTGAAAGAGGCTGTGGAGATGTAGGACGTGGGCCTGTGGGCACGGCCAGGAGCAGAAGACCACTGGGGAGGCTGCCAGGAAGAAGGCAGGGGCTGGGCCTCCTGGAGAGGCTGATGGGCCCCAATGGACCATTGGGAGGCAGGAGCTTGCCCTGGAGTAGCCCACATGGAAAACTTTTGCTCCCATAGCGGCCACCGGGCGGGCACGAACTTGGCACAATGATGTCATTGTTAGGCAGGAGCTGGGCCTGTGAAGGCTGCTGAGAGGCAGGCCGGAATTCAGCCAGGGAAGACCTTCATGTGTTAACGGTTGGACCTGGAGAGTCTATTGTCGTCCTGTAGCTCGGACTGTTTAGGCCGTTGTTTGTTAGATGCTTTGGACAGAGAATTTCAGGTTTTGGGCCTACAAAGGCCACCAGGAGTTGGGCAGGAGCTGATCCAGAAGAGGCTGTCTGGCAGGAGGTGGGCCTGAAGACTCAAATGGGCGGAAGAACTGCACTTGGCAAGGCCCACTCAAAGAAATTCTGGGCCTGGAGATGCTGCCAAAAAGCAAAAGGTGGGCCAGAATGGCCACCGTGATGCGTGAGCTTCACCTAGAGAGGCCATTGGGAGGCAGCAGCTGGGCCTGTGGAGGCTGCTGAAAGGCAGGAGCTAGGTCTGGGGGCGCTGCAGTGAGGCACATGCTAGGCCTGGGGTGTCTGCTGTGAGGCAGATTTGGGCCTGTAGTGGCCAATTGGAGGCAGGAGTTGGACGTGGAATGGCCAACTTGGAAAAGTTTCAGTCTGGAGAGGCCACAGAGATGCAGGAACTCGGCCTGAAGATGCTACCAAGAGGCATGAGCTGTACCTAAAGAGGCCAGTGTGAGACAGGTGCTGTGCCTGAAGAGGGTGACTTGAGGAAGTTTTTGGCCTGGATAGCCTGTGAGGGGAGAGATGCTGGGCCTGGAGAGGTCACTCAGGAGCTGGGCCTTTCCAGGTCA
>NW_016108414.1:52620-54618 GCF_001604975.1 Cebus imitator
CATCACTCACCTCCTGTTGTGTGGCTCCTTGCAGCTCCATGGCTCAGGGGTTGTGGACCCCTGCTCAAGTACATCCAAAAGGACCCTTTCCACACCAGTCATTATAGTGATCAACAACTTAGCTCCCAAAGCACGTGCCTCAGCTGGCATTTCATCACATTCAACAGTAAGTGGTAGCCTGAGACACTAAGGTGACTTCCTGGAAATCACCAGCATCCCATTTCCCATTGGCAAAAAGCTCAGTACTGCCCCTCGGATAACCAAACCTATGCCCAAATCCCATCCGTCTGGGTTTATCTCCTGGGACCCTTCCAAGCATCAACTCTGTATTAATCAGAGTCCAATCAGGAGACATACACCACTCAAAAGTTTAAAGTGGTAAAATTTAATACAGAGAATTATTCATTACAATGGGAACAGCATAATGAGATTGGCTAGCATAAAGAGAGCTCTAGAGAATTTAGGACTAGCCAAGGCCAGGCATGGTGGCTCATGCCTGAAATTCCAGCAACTTAAGAAGCCAATACAAGAGGACTGTTTGAGGCCAGGAGCTGGAGACCCACCTGGGCAACAGAGCAAGACCCTGTCTCTAACCAAAAAAAATAAAAATAAAAAAAATTAGCTGGGTGTGGTGGCATACACTTGTGGTCCAAGCTACTCAGGAAGCTGAAAAGGGAGGGTAGTTTGAGCCTGGGAGGTCAGGGCTGCAGTGAGCCATGATTTATGCCACTACAGTCAAGTCTGGGTGACACAGCAAGACCCTGTCTCAAAGAACAAAACAACAAAGAAAACCATTTATAGACAGAAAAGAAATAGAGCTAATAAGCTAAGGAAAGATGTTGAAATGTGACAAATAAAGCAACGTGAGGTCTTTTCTTTATTTAAAATAATGAAAAAACTTATGAAATTATAATGCCACGTGCTGGGAAAGGTGCAGTGAAATGGACACTGTCTTATATTCCGGGGGATGGGGGGGGGTGGTGTTTAAATTGTATATAAGCCTTCCAAGGTAAAGCTTCGCAATTTTTCAAAATAATAAAGACAATGTCTTACTGCCTCCTCCAACTTCTGGCCTCAAGCAATCTTCCTGCCTTAGCCTCCCAAAGTGCTGGGATTATAGCTGGGAGGCACCCAAAACCTTGTCAGTTTACATCAAGGGCAATGAGAATGTCCATTCACCATGACTCACAGTAATCTCACTTCTGGAAATACCTTGGGAGACAATTCAATCTAAACAAAAGGTCATCTGCACAAACACAGTGAAAATCTGGGCATAATTTAAGACAGAGTGATTAAGTAAAATAAGAAACAGTTAAAAGAAATTAAACTATGGTATTTATAGGTACCTGGTAAAAGATCAGTTAATTTTAGCTGCTAGTTTTTTTGTTTTTTTTAGATAGAGTCTCACTCTGTCACCCAGGCTGGAGTGTAGAGACCTGGTTATGGCTCACTGCAGTCTCAGACTCCCTGGACTCAAGTAGCTGAAAGTACAGGCACATGCCACCACACTAGGCTAATTCATGCATTTCTCTGTAGGGATGGTGACTCCCTTTGTTACCGAGGCCTGTCTCAGACTCTTGGCCTCAAGCCATCCTCCTGCCTCAGCCTCCCAAAGTGTTGTGATTACTGGTGTGATCCACCACACCTGGCCAGCTGCTACTTTCATTATTATTCCACTCAACTAACAATTATTTGGCATTAAAACTATCATTTTCAAGGCTATGGAACAATATGTGTCCCACAGCACGACTGTAAAAACTTATACAGTCATCCCTCAGTATACAGAGAGGATTAGTTTCAGCCCCCCATCTCTGCATATACCAAAATTCATGCATACTCACGTTTTGCAGTCAGCCCTCTGGAACCCACATATAGGAAAAGTCCAAATATTGGTTGGGCATAGTGGCAAGCACCTATAGGCTCATCCATATGGAAAGCTGAGGTGGGAGGATGGCTTGAACTGGGGAGGTCATGGCTGCAATCAGCTGTGATAGCACC
>NW_016108414.1:57120-58492 GCF_001604975.1 Cebus imitator
CCACCAAGTCTTTGCTCAATTTTCACTGAAGAGGCCACCCCGATCATTCTATTTAACACTGCCAACTGTCCCCATTGCCACCGTGTTCATTTTTTTTTTTTTAAACAAGATCTCACTCTATCACCAAGGCTAGAGTCGAGTGGTGCAATCACAGCTCACTGCAACCTCGAATTCCCAGGCTCAACTGATCCTCCCACCTCAGACTCCCTAGTAGCTGGAACGATACGTGCATGCCGTCATGCCTGGCCTGTTTTATTTTATTTTGAAATGGAGTTTCACTCTTCTTGCCCAGCTGGAGTGCAATGCCGTAATCCCAGCTCACTGCAACCTCCATCTCCCAGGTTCAAGTGATTCTCCTGCTTCAGCCTCCCAAGTAGCTAGGACCACAGGTACATGCCACCATGCCTGGCTAATTTTTGTATTTTTAGTAGAGATGGGGATTTACCATGTTGGCCAAGGCTGGTCTCGAACTCCTGACCTCAGGTGATCCACCTTCCTTGGCCTCCCAAAGTGTTGGGATTACAGGAGTGAGCCACCACACCTGGTCAATTTAATTTTTTTGTAGAGACAGCATCTCACTATGTTGCCCAGGCTGATATTGGACTCCTGGCCTCAAGTGAGCCTCCTGGCTGGATTCCTAAAGTGCTGGGATTACCAACATCAGCCACCATGCCTGGCGTCATGTTCATTTCTTCTTGCTGCTGCCACAAACTACCCTATGTTAGTCACTTAAAACACCACAAATGTACCATCTTTCAGTTCTGGGAATCAGAATCCCAAACTAGGTCTATTAAAACTAATGTTAAGGTGTCGGCAGGGCTGCATTCCTTCTGGAGGTTCTAAAGTGCTCCCCTGGCTTTTCCAGCTTCTAGAAGCCATCCCCATTCCTTGGATCATGGCCCCTAACTCCATCTTCAAAGCCAGAAGTGAGGCATCTTCAAATCTCCCTCACTAACTCTGCTTCCATCACCACATCTCCTGCTCCAATTCTGACTCTCCTACTCTGTGTTTTTTTATAAAGATCTTTGTGATTGCTGGGCACAGTGGATCCCACCCATAATCCCAACACTTTGGGAGGTCAAAGTAGAAGGAATACTTAAGGCCCAGAGTTTGAAACTAGCCTGGACAATGTAGTGAGACCCCATCTCTAAAAAAGTATAAAAATAAATATTAGCCAGACATGGTGGTGTGCGCCTGCAGTCCCAGCTACTTCAGAGGCTAAGGTGAGATAATGGCTTTAGCCCAGGAGTTTGAGATCAGCCTGGGAGACCTAACTAAATCTTGTCTCTATAAAAATGAGCTCGGCATGGGTGATATGCATGTGTAGTCCCAGCTACTTCAAAGTCTGAGGTAGAAAGGTCGCTTGAGCTCA
>NW_016108414.1:60557-62015 GCF_001604975.1 Cebus imitator
ACAGTGCTGGTGTCCCTGCCCATTCCCCATCCCTCCACATCACCATTCCCTCCCCACTCTCACACAACTCTTCCTCATCTTTCAAAACCCAGCTTCAATGTCACCTTATCTGGAAGCTTCTCCCACTCTCCAGAAGAGCTTCCCATTGTACTGGATGCAAGCACTATTATGTGATCATTTTTGAGTTACTGTCCAAGTCTTTTTGTACCTGAATAATATGATGCTCAGTCAGTCTCTTCCTGAACTCTGAAGTCTTTCATGGTAGATCCAGGTGGAAATGACAAAAAGACATTCTTTAAAAATAAAAGAAGAATGACATGAACATCCATCCAATCCCATAAAAATTTTAAAAGGTATGTGAAAAGCAAACAAAATTCAAGAGTTTCTAGGAACAATATAGGAGGGAAGGTGTTACCAGGAAATATGCTAAAGGGTTAATTTTTATTTTATTTTATTTTTTTTTTTGAGAAAGAATCTTGCTCTATCACCTAGGCTGGACTGCAGTGGTGCAATCACAGCTCACTGCAGCCTCAACCTCTAGGGCTTCAGCAATCTTCCACCTGTTTTATTTTATTTAAGAAATGCAGTCTTACTGTTACTAAAGCTGGAGTGCAGTGGTGTGATCATAGCTTACTGCAGCCTCAACCTCCTAGGCTCAAGGATCCTCCAGTCTCAGCCTCCCCAGTAGCTGGGACTACAGGTGTGCACTGCAATGTCCAGCTCATTTTATCTTTAATTTAGGTAGAGACAAAGTGCCGCTATGTTGACCAGGCTGGTGGTGATCCTTTTCCCTCAAGTAGTTCTCCCACCTCAGCCTTCCAAAGTGCTGGGATTACAGGTGTGAGCTGCCACACCTGCTGAGGAGGTTAATTTTTAATGATATAAAGAGCTGAAAGCAAATATTAGAAGGAGCCTAAATGCCTACGGAGACTGGCTGGTCAACTGTGATATAGCCATATAATACAACATTATGCAACCATGGAAAGGATTCAGATAGATCAATAGAAATTGACACAGATGTCCAGGAAATATAAAAATGAGAAGTGATATTCAATTAGTCTATATGTATTGGAAGAATATGGCAAATTATTTCCTAAGATAAGATTATGTGTCTAAAGAGTAAAGGAAATTTTTCACTTCTTTATTTAAAAGTATTCACTATTTTTATCATTAAATAGAAGATTAAATAGATCATCTAATTAGTAAAAGACACATCAACTTTATAAATAAACAGAAAACATGGACAGCCTAGCTTCTGGCTCATGCTTATAATACCAGCACTTTGGGAGGGGGTGATGGGAGGATCGCTTGAGGCCAGGAATTCCAGGCCAGCCTGGGAAACATAGCAAGACCTCATCTCTACAAAAAAATTAGCCAGGCATGGTGGCATATGCCTATAGTCCCAGTTACTGATGTGGAAGGATCATCTGAGCCCAGGAGGTCAAGGCTGCAGTGAGT
>NW_016108415.1:0-19084 GCF_001604975.1 Cebus imitator
CCCCGTCTCTACTAAAACTACAAAAAATTAGCTGGGCATGGTGGCGCGTGCCTGTAATCCCAGCTACTCAGGAGGCTGAGGCAGGAGAATTGCCTGAACCCAGGAGTCGGAGGTTGCGGTGAGCCGAGATCGCGCCATTGCACTCCAGCCTGGGTAACAAGAGCGAAACTCTGTCTCAAAAAAATAAAATAAAAAATAAATAAAAATAAAAATACAAAAACTAGCTGGGCGTGGTGGTGGCGTGTGCCTGTAGTCCCAGCTACTTGGAGGGCTGACGCCGGAGGTGGAGGCCGTCACTGGGGTGGGGAGGTCAAGGCTGTAGTGAGCCCACATTGTGCCACTGCACTCCAGCCTGGGCGACACAGTGAGACCCTGCCTCAAAAAAACCCATTATGAACACAAATACAAATAAAGCTACACATTCACTTCTGCGTGCACTCGAGCGTTCAAGACGGGCGTGACAACCCGACGACAGGAAACCCTGCACGTGCGTGCTCCCAGCTGGCTCCTCCGTAAGGGCCACTAGCCACGGGGAGCTGCAACCTTGTCCCTCATGAGGCAAAGGCTCAGCCTGCGGCTCCACGAGCGTGGACCGTTCCCTGGCCGTGAGCGGGAAGAACCACGGGCCCCGCCCCAAGGGCTGGGATGGATCTCGCGAGCGGGAGGCGGAGGGGACTCGGCCCACCACAGCGGAGGATAGCGCGTGGCTCCGCGGAGATAAAGCTCCGCAGTGACGGACTCGATGCGTCCCGGAGCACAGCGCTGGCTGCGCTGCACCGCGGGAGGGAGGGGGCGTGCCTACCGCGGGCCCACCGGAGGGAGGGGCCGGTGCCGGGGACAGGAACCCGCGCAAGCGCAGAAACGCCCACGGCCGCGCCCTCCCGCTCGCACCACGGCGACACCCGGGCGGCCCTCGGAGGGCACGGACGTCGCGCCGCGCTCCCGGGGCGCTTCAGTTGCGCCCACGGCCAACGCTCCGGCACCGGCCGACAGGTGCCACGGCCTCTGGACTTTTCTCGCCCCTTCTCGGGAATGGAATGCTTAGAGAAGCACAGGTCCACACCGAAAACACCAGGCGGCAGTGTTGCGGGTGCACGGCTGGAGGGTCTCGCGCGACTCTGCGGCCAGCGTCCCGGCCCTCGCCCCGTGGACGCCTGGGAGCCAGAGAGGGACGCGCCCCGCCCCGCAGGGCCGCAGCGGCGCGCACGCGACGCGGTGGCGCCCATTGGGCAGCAGGGGCGTCCGTCAAGGTAGAGGGGCGGGAATTCCGTTCACTCTGAGCACGGTCATTGGCGACGACAGGCGAAGAGGAGGCCGGATAGGCGGGGCGGGGCGGAGCTTCCCTTGGGCGCCTGGAGGCTGAGAGGAGCGACGGATGCGGAGGCGGGGAGCCAGGCAGCTGTGGGCTCCCGCGGGCGGAAGCGAGGGCGCTCCCACCCCGCCCCGCCCCGCTGCTGCCTCGACCCCGCCTTCCGCGCCTGCGGGTCCTCGGGCCGGCCCTGCGGGGCAGGCAGGCGCCGAGTCCCTTTCCGGCGCAGGCCGGTGGTCACTGTCCTCCCCCGGGGACTTGGCGGACAGGCGTCCCCCGAGGTCAGGGCCCGGGATGCCCCGTGAGCCGCTCTGCCCTGGGCGCCGCCGAGGGGCCGCCCCGCCCTTCGCATTCCACTGTGCTCCGAAGGCGCCTCGGGGCGCGTCTGGGGGGTCTTGGGGAAGCAGGGCCCACCCCACCCGCCCACCGGGCAGCGTCCAGGGAGACGTGGGCAGAGCGGGCCCAGTCAGGCGTCCTGGGGGAGGTGGCGTCTGGAGGTGTCTGTGCACCATTCCGCGGGTGGCGCGCGGTGGGGTAACAAAGTCTTCCCCGTCCCTTGACAGCCGTGGCCGCCGGGGAGGGAATCCTGCTCTGCTGCGGGCGGCCGTGGGCTGGGGCGCTTCCCGCCAGACCGGCTCCTCGGGGAGGTAGGGAAGGCGGGCCCCGCAGAAAAGGCGGTGGCTTCCCTCGACGGAGCCATCCCTCCGGCCGGTCTTCCCGCGGGAGGGTTCCTGGGAACACCCGCACAGGGCTGGTTCCGGCACCCGTCGGACCGCGGGGCCCCGCCCAGGGTTTCCGGGAAAGCCACGCGTTTCCCGCCACCCTTCCCGCGCCAGGAGGGTTCCCAGCTGCTGGCGATGCTGCCCAGGCGGCTGCCCCCAGCGCCACCACCCACCGGAGGGCGGGCCGCTGGGTTTGGCCCGTCTGCTCTGGTTCCTCTTTGCTGGGCTCCGAGGCCTGGCATGACTTCCCGTCTCCGCGGAGGCTCTGGCGACCCTGCTGGGTGTCTTCGCCCCGAGGGGATTGCATCCCGGCGGAGAAGACACTTCCCTCCCTGTCCCTTCCTCTCCTCCGCCCCCTTTGGCTCCCTTGTCCTTGCACTCTGCCTTGTCCACTCTCTGTGTGTGTGACCGACGCGAGCCCTTAGTCACCTCTTGCTACTATTTTTTCCCCATGTTATCACTTGTCTCTTGACCGTGTGGTTTGCGGGTTGTGCTTGGTCAGACAGGGGATTTTAGTTTTCGTGTCATCTGAAGCTCCAGGCTTTCCTGACGGCTTCTGGGGGTTCTTGTCCGTTTGTTTCCTTCTGGCTCACACCGTGTCTTGCCCCCTAGATGCTGGGCACCAGTTCCGACTGCTGGGTAACAGGCGACCCCACGTTTTGGTCCTTCCCCACCTGGTGCTCCTCATCCCCCTGGGGTTCTGAGGGACCGGCTCTGGGAGGGCTCTCGGGGAGCCAGGGACTATGGCCCAGGGTCCCTCTCAGGCTGCGGTGAAGGTGTCCACTGGGGCCCAGCCATCCTATCTGACTGAGTGAAGAGGCTGTGGCAGGAGGCCTCAGTTCCTCCCCACCAGGCCTCCCCACAGGGCTGCTCGGCTTCCCGCAGACCTGCAATCCAATCGAACCAGCAGGAGAGGGCGCCCCAGACCCGGCCACAGTCTGTGTATGACCTGGTATCCTAAGTGACTCGCCTCACGTCCGCTCTCCTCTGTGGTTTTCAGTGGTCTCACAGGTCACAGGTCCACCCTGGAGCGTGCTGGAGAGGGCGCCATGCTCAGGGTGGAGGATGTTCCTGCGTGCTGCGAGTCAGAAGCACCCTTGCACGTGTAGACCTGTGTCGGCTGCTGGAGGCCCCGAGAGGGAGGGCCACCTCAAGAGCGTGTCCTTGGTGTCAGTCGGAGGAGCAGGCCACCTCCTGGGGCTGACACTGGCCGGGGCCTGCATTTCTGAGGGCGGAGCGTGCTCTGACATCCTGAAAGGGTTGCAACACCCATCACAGAGAACCCCAAGAAGGGAGACTCTGCCACAGAGACCCCGTGTGCCCCACAGGGTCTGCTCGGTGTGCTCTCTGGCCCTTCATGGAAGTCGTTCCCAGCCCGGGTCCGGGAGTCCCGATCCTACATCCCCAGGAGCCGGCGGGAGGCCCGTTCTGGTCACCGCAGCCCTTCACGGTGTGAGTGCCCCACGCCAGCCTGGGTGGCAGGATGTGCCCCGCACCTCCAACGCCCTCCCCCCCAGGGGCTCATTCCTGCTCCCGCCCCCTCTCTGCCCCAGGTGGGGTGACCTCGCTCTGCAGACAGAGGCGGCCTGTCCTTCCCCCATGCAGCCCTGAAGGGGAGGGCCTGCGGCAGGGAGGGGTGTGCCGTGTTGCCATGGTGAAGGCAGAGCGGCTCCTTTTTTCCGTGACGTGTCGGGTTGCTGGATCCTGGGCTGGGGGGTGGGATGTGGAGGGCCAGGTGGGTTCCGGAAGGGGCCCCGGGAGGACCTTGGCATCTCGTTTCCCTGGAGACGCGCCCCATCCTTCCCCCTGGGACTGGCAGGTGACTTCCTGATGACGCTCTCGCTCTCTCTGCGGCTCTGAATTTGTCACCGAGGTTCTGTGGGTGGCGAGTGCTTTTCCTGTTGGCCGCCATCGCCTCTGGGCAATACAGGGGCCCTTGGGGACAGCTCCTCCTGGCCCCTTCCAAAGCCGCCTGGCTCTCCTTGAACCAGAGGAGAGCAGGTTGCCGGGCCTTCCCTGAGGAATGTGTTCCTGGCAGGTGGGGACAGTGCCTCCCCCAGGGTGTTGGGTAGAGGGTCCTGGGGCGCCTCAGGACACGGTCAGGTCCCCTGAACCCCCACACGCCTGGGCCATCTGCCTGCTGGCTGTCCTCTGTGACCCCTCTCTGCCCTGAGCTGAGGCTTCGGCCTGGTGCCCCGGGAAGGAACAGTGAGGAGGGCCGACTCTCCCTGCTGTGGGGGCCTTGGGGGCCTGGACGGGGACTGCGTCCTCCCTCCCCCCGGCTGCCCAGCGCCCTCGCTCAGGGAATGCTCTCCCAGCAGCCTGTTTCGCAGATGGGCACGGTCACGACAGCAGCCAGACCCTGCCCCGGCCCGTGCACCCACCTGGACGGATCGGCGCCCTCCTGGACTTACTGGCCCCATTGAGGGTCCCACAGGAGCTGCCCCCAAGCACCCTGGGGGACTCCGGACCCCTCAGGCCGCGGCAGCTACCAGCAGCCCAGGCAGGACCCAGGGGCCTCTGGGCGCAGAGCTGCCGCTGCCTGGCTCGTGAGCCCAGGGCCTCTCCAGCCATCCCCTGTCGGGGGCCTCCACTCCTGCTCTGGATCAAGGTCCTGCCCCTAGAGAGAGCTGGTGCCTTCCGGGACCGGGCCCTGGTTGCAGTTGGAGAGTGGGCCCAGGGACTGCGCTCCTCTTGGCTGCTGCCCTGGCTCCTGGGGGCCTCCCCAGACCCCCGGCTGCTGTCACCTGGGGCTGGGGGTCCTCTGGCCTAGGGGGTGTCCCGGTTTGGGAGTGCCCTGCCCTGGACACTGTGTCCGAGGAGGATACATGCTTGCCCTTTGTTGGGGTCCAGGCACAGGGTGAGGGGCACTCGGCCCCACCACCTGTGTCTCTGAAAGCCCTGGCTGGGTATGGCGCCTCTTCGGAGAGATCCTGCCTCAGGCCTGCCCCCCCACGCACCTTGGGGCCCTGGTCGGTCACCTCCTGGCCACCACTTGCTGCCGTCCTAGCCTCAGCTGGGCCCTGCAAGCTGTCCGTGTGCCCGGGACACCCGGCCCCTCTGCGGGTGTTTGCAAACACCCCCACAGTGATGTCTGGGGGGCTCTCTGGGCCTTTGTGTGCCGAGTTGGGGGTGGGTGGTGGCGGGGGTCTTCCCATAGTCACCTGCTTCCTGTCCTCGGCCCCAGGTCTGGGGGTACCCTGTCTGCTTGGCTTCCAGCCCGAGCCCCTCCCTGTGCTGGGCCAGTCCCCTAAGCTTCTCGGGCAGTTTCCCAGGTCCGCCCGGAGGAGCCCAGAGCTCTGGAGTGGAGCCCAGGCCTCCCTGTGCTGGGGACTGCACTGGAACCCCGAGGGACTCCTGGCCAGGGTTCCCAAAAGTGTCTGAGTGCTGGACTCAGTCCCTAGCCGTAGATTTCAGGGAGCCCCGCTCTGAGGGGCTGTTGCTTCCCTTTCCTCTCCAGGCCCCCTCCCAGTTTTCTGGGAGAGCAGGGATGGGGCTGTCAGGAGGCAGAAGGGAAGATTGGGGTGCCAGGGGTGGGGCTGGGGCGAGGGAAGGTCAGCTGGGCTACCCCCCTCCCTGCCCTCCTTGGACTCAGTCCAGACGCATCCTCCAGATCGGGGGCCTGTGCACCCTTCATGTCCTCCTAGTAGCCTGGCGGGTCCTCCTGGGTCTTCCTCACTGTGGCTGGGTCCGCAGGCCATAAGCCCCAGCAGGGTGGGGGCCCGTGCTCTTGTTTTTGCTCCTACTTGCCCGGCCTCCCCGGGGAGGCCCCTGGCCAGGACCATGCCGATCTCTTTCCCTGCTGCCTGCCTGCCTGGGTGGCCTCCAGCTCACTGCCCCGTGAGGCCTGTGGCCTCCCACCAGGGCCGGCCCTAGGAGCCTGGATCCCCCCGGTTTATCTTCCGCCCTTGCCATCCCACATGTGTCCCTGCAGCCTGGGTATCATCCGGAGGGTTGGGGGACGGGCACCCCTGGTTCACCTAGCCCAGCCCCAGGGCGGTTCTCCCGGTGGCTCTGCCAGGCATGGGCTTGGGAGAGGATGCGACGGAGCCGCCACAGGGAGCGGGCAGGAGACTCCGGGTGACTCGGGGCAGGAGGGGGCGCCCCAGAGGTTGAGAGTCCTGGGCACACCGTGGGCTGAGCCGACAGGTCGGGGCCGCAGGGGGACCTGCCGTCCTCCCCACTGGCACTGGATCTTTCTGGGCCTGGCTCTGCTGCCTCCCACCCCCATTCAGCTGGTGGCTTCTAGAGGCTTCCAGAGCGTGCTTGGCCCCTTTGCCTCTATGCCGTTGGGACCAGTGGGAGCAGTAGTGTGGCCGGGGCTGGGGGTGGGACTAACCCTTTCTGTGTCTCGCTTGCTCGGGTCTCCCAGCGAGTGGATGCCCTGAGCCTGGGGCCAGCAGCCCAGCCCCAGGTGGAAATCAGGGAGGGCTCCTTTGCCATTTTCCTGTTTTTTAGGCCATCAGAGTCAGGGGTGGGCCATCTTCACGAAGTCACAGGTTCTACACCCCTGGTGTTCTCTTCTTGAAGGTGATGGTGGCCCAGCAGACACCCTTCCTACCTCCACCGCAGATGAGGGTCAAGGCAAGTGTCCTTGACCAGCCTTTGTGCTCTCACCTCTTTTGGACCTTTTGGGGCTGAGGTTGAGGGCCTTGCCAGGACCATGGGTTCTGGACCCTGGCCCTGCAGGGCCCTCTCCACAGTCACTTTCTCCACTGACCATGTCGACACCCCCTCAGCTGGTTCTTTCCTGGTCTGGCAGGGAAGGAAAAAAAATCCAGTGTCTTCTTGTACAGTGCCCAGAGTGGCCTCTGTCTGGGACCTTGGGCAGCTGCCGCCCCCTGCTGTGTCTCTAAGCACTGCTGGAGCCCTGTGGGGGACCCCAGATTCCTTGGAAGCTTTTTAAAGTGGGGCCACAGTGGCCTCTCAGAGCTCTGGAGAACATTTTAGTTGGAGGCCTGGAGCCCCTTGAGGCCCATGGAACCTTCTTAATCCTTCTGGTTCTGGTTGGGGCACCCAGCGCACTTGGCTGCGTCCAGAGCAGTTGGGATCCCTCGTGGGGCTGGAAGCCCTGGGGATTGGACAGATCACCTGATTGGGTAGGCAGAGCCCTGAGGAGCACTGGAACAGGGAGTACTCCAAGGCCCACGGAGCCCTGGGGATTGGTGACCAAGCCGAAGTGGGAGGCCTCAGGAGTCCAGGGGGAGCTCAGGGAGGTGGTAGGAGCAGAGCCCTGGGGGAGTCTTGTAGTGCTTCCCTGGGGAACTGGGGTGGGGATTCTGGGAGCCCTCTTCCATCCAATCTTGGGAGCCCTTTTGGAATGAATGAAAAGGGGCAAGCTATGTGAGGGGTGGTGGCTGTTTCCTTCCTTCCCTCTCTTCCCTCATGCCACACACCACAGTGGTGCCAAGCACACCCAGCTTCCTCTTTTCTCCTCACCTGGAACAGATCCAGGACCTGACCTAAGGCCTAGAAAGCACTGTTTCGTCCTGATGCCCAGATCTCTTTTTCCTCCTTGGGATGCCCCAAGCCCAACTCCACATCCCCCACCTCCCTGACACCGGCCATTACTCCAGAGCTTTGGGATGTCAACCTTGCCACCACCCCAGGTCCCACTTAGGTCCCTGCTAGGCCTCATCTGCCTCTGTCCAGTCCCCACTGGGCTGTAGTCCAGCCAGTCCCAGGTAGAGTACTTCCTGGAGGAACTGGACTGAGGTGAGTTCGGTTCTTGCTGTCAATGTACTTGGTTTTTATCAGCTGCTGAAACACGAGGCTCTGTCATTGTGTCCTTCTAGGGTCCTGGCGGTAGCAAACTGACTGCTTGTTCTGCCCCCAGGTACAGGTTCATGAATGGGACCGTCGGGTCTGTAAGGTAGACCTGTGAGGAGGTGGCATCCCCTGCCCATGTCTACCACTCGCCATGGACCATCCAGGTCTCTCACCTGCTGCAGGGCCAGCCATGAGTCCCTTGCATTGGGCTTGGGATGGTGAGGGGCAGAGGGCAGGGGCTTGGAGAGTCCACACAGCAAGTGGCTGGGCACTGAGGGTGAGCCAGGTAGGAGGAGCTTATAGCAGTCAAACAAGAAAGGCTAAAACTGTGAGTGGTAAGAAAATTAGAAGTGATCCACTCTTTTCTGCATGTTTTCAATGCACAAGGACCATGCAATATTTTAGGACCAAAAATATACATGAGACTAGGATGTAGCCAAGATAAATGGTCAGGAGCAGCTCCCAGCCCCAGCCCTGGCTTGATGGGCACATGTACAGGCACTTGCTGGGAGCTGTGCCAAGTGAGAGGCCGGGCTGTCCCACTACCTGCAGCAAGGAGCCAACCAAAGGCAAGGGGGACTGATGCCAGCACCCTACCCCTTGCTGGGCCTCTGCTTCCCACCTCCCTGTATGCAGTGGATGACAGCCCCTCTGCTTTCCCGCCCTCTGCTGGCAGCGTAGAGTCAGGCATGCACAGCAACATGTGGCATTCCGTCTTGGTTTTCTTTAGTACCTGCTTTCCACTTTTAAAAATATATGTCAACTTTGGGTGGGCGTGGTGGCTCACACCTGTAATCTTAACACTTTGGGAGACCAAGATGGATGGATCATCTGAAGATGGTCAGGAGTTTTGAGACCTACCTGACCAACATGGTGAAACCCTGTCTTTACTAAAAATACAAAAATTAGCCAGGCGTGGTGGCATACGACCATAGTCCCAGCTACTAGGGAGGCTGAGACAGGAGAATCACTTGAACCCGGGAGGCAGAGGCTGCAGTGAGCCAAGATCGCACCACTGCACTCCAGCCTGGGTGACAAGAGCATGACTCCATCTCAAATATATATATATATATAACTTTATATATATGTGTGTACATATGTATGTGTATGTATGTATATAAAGTTATATATATGTGTGTGTATATATATATAAAGTTATACATATATAAAAACTTTGAAGAAATACATACCCAGGGCAGAAAATCTGGGAGTTACATGAGAATATAGGCAGGTGAATTCCACCACCCAGGGATGATGGGGCCTTTGGAGCTTTTCTCCCATGTTAAACAAGCAGCAGTTCCAGGAGCCGAGAATGATCTGCCAGTGAGACGCCCTCATCTTTCCGTCCACATGCCCTTGGACAATGGGGTGGACTTCAGCTTTTTCCAGTTAAAACACCCGCAGACTGCTGGTAGCGTTCATGCAGCTTTGCCTGAATTTCCAAGTGGGTTCTCGGTATATACCTTGTTGTACCACAATTATATGTATAAGCAGTTACACGTGCTTTGGGGAATGAGTTGGGGAATAAAACTCCCAAACAAAACACAAACATCTCTGGGTAGCAGTTGATTCCTATCCCCAGACCAAAGCAAAAATGCGGACCCAGCAAGGCCAGATGGCAATCCTTGAGCCCCAAGACCCAGAGGCCGTTGCCATGGGAACCCAACCCTCTCCTCCAGGAAGAGCCAACACATTAAAAATAAATGGGGTTTTTATTGTGTGTCCACGAAAACAAAGTCATGGTGGCCTTCGGTTAATCCCCTCAACAAGATGACAACTAAAAGGAGGCATGCATGACAACAATAACCATGTTCTCCTCTGATGGAGCGATGCCTTGCCCTCCTGGACCCTAAGGGTTACAGGCAAGCAGGGCCAGGAGGCTGGAGAGGAAAGCGCACCCAGGTCCCCCAGACCATGGAGGGCCTGAGTCTGCTGCCTCCCTGGTGGGACAAGGCAGGGGAGCAAGCACTACTCGGCTAGGCCAGCACCCCCAAAGCGAGAACACACACAAAAGCCCCCACCCCCACCCCCACTGCTAAGGCAGTCAGCCAGGACTTCCCCAGAAGAACTGGCTCTGAAGGCCAGACCCTCAGGGCTCCCTCCAGAAGGGGTTGCCTTCCTCGGCCTGCATGAAGTAGTAAACAAAGAAGAGGAAGATTGCAAACACCAGGAAAAGCAGCAGCTGGCCCCAGAGCGGGACCTGGCGATCATGGCCCAGCCCAGCCCCAGGAGCATGCTTTTCTGGCCGGATGGCTCGGCGGGTAAGCCATGAAGGAGAAGATGAAGATGAGGACACAGAAGAGGTGGAGGAGGAGGTAGGATAATAGGACAGGCCCAGGGAGCTCCTGGAGGCTGAAACAGGGCGGTAGTGCGCGATGCTCTGGTAGGCACTGTCCCGGCCGTACATGGGGCGTTCCCTGAGGCAAAAGAGGGGAGCAGGTGGGCCAGGAGCCTGGGTGCAGAACCAGCCGCTGTTCCTGGGCCTGCCCTCTACGTACCTATCCTTGCACTCCTCTTCAGAAGACGACAAAAGATTGTCATCACGCACCTGCAGAAGAGAGTAAGGGTGAGTGGACTGACTGGCAGGCCCTGTCATATCCGTCAGTCCAAACTTCCCCAGCTGGTGCCCTCTGACCTTTGGTTAGAGGCCAGGGACCCACACCCTCCCGAATGGCTCTTGGTGTTCAGCCTTTTATTTGTGGGGCCTTGCCACTTGTGCTCATGCCCCACTATTCCCTTTTGCCCCCAGGACTCTCAGGAAGAGCTTAAGCCTAGACTGCAGACCAGGGTGCTCTAGTCATAGTTCTGATGGCTCCCCAAAGTAGGGACCTGGCCAAACAGGCATCTGCTGAGCCAGAGTCCCCCCAGAGGCCCAGGAGCCACCATTTGTATCCAGTGGCCCCCTAGATTTATCCAAACACAGACACCATCCCCTAGATTGTACCCAAGTACAGGGCGCCTGCCAGCCAGCTCACCTGGTGGTGGAAAGTGTCAGCATCTGGGAGTGAAGTCGCAGACTGGCGGAAGCCCCTGGACTGGCCCGCAGAGTCGGGCTCCCCATAAGTCCTGGTAGTTAAGTAGCTCTCTTCATAGTAGTCGTCATTGTAGCCTTGGGAAGGGGGGCAGCGGTAGCAGAGGGGGCATCGGTGTGCCCCTCCTGGCCTGCTGGCCCTAATCTGAATCTCTTTCGGGACCTGTGACAGTTTCTCCCTCCTAAGGCTGCTGGAGTGGTTGGGGCTGAGGTCTCAGGTCCTCCCTGTGAGCTGGGTCCCTGACGCAGTCAGGTGAAGGTGCCAGCGTGCCCACCCCACCCCTGCCTTACCCTTGCTCTGGTAGAGTAAGGCGTCCTCTTTCTTGGGAAGATCATACATATCTGAATCCACTGACGCCGAATTCAAGTCTGGATTCAAAGGAGGTGACAGAACTGTTTGTTTGCCCCCCAGGCTTCCCTCCCCTCTCCCCGGTGCCGCTCTGGACCGGCGCCCCTGCCACACCCTCGAGACCCCGTCCTCCCCGCATCCCAGGCCCGGTCCCCACAGGCGAGGCTCTCACCAGAAAAGCGATAGGAGAAGGAGGCGGCGGACGAGCTGGGGGGCGAGAGCCGCCGCCTCTGGGTCTCGTACTCGAAGATCTTCTTCTCGTAAAGCTTACGAGTAGACCCTGGCCGGACACGGGGCGGTCAGGGCGGCGAGCCTGGGAAGGCGTGCGGCTAGGGTGGCGGGGAGGGCGCGGGGCAGAGCGCGGGGAGGGGGCCTGGGGGCAGGTCCTTCCCCCCCGCCGCTTACCGACAACTGGCCCGTGAGGGATGTTGTACTGGCGCAGCACGGCGGCCAGCTCGGTATCCGAAAGACCCGCGTAGTCGTCCATGGCGGGTGCGGGCGCGGGCGGAAGCCAGGCCCCTGCCAAAATCGGCCGAGCAGCGGCTGCCGAGGATCACGGCGGGGGCGGCACGAGCGCCTCGGGAGCGGTCGCGCTCGCGTCACAGCCAAATCTCTGTCTCGTCACGGTCGCGGGCTCCGCAGGCTGCGCGCGCTGTGCGGGGCGGGGCCTAACGGCGGGAGAAGCAGGCTCAGACCGGCCGGGCCTTGAGAGCTGGGAGGCTGGGGCCGTGAGCTCAAACGTCATAAACGCACGGATTGGCTAGCGGAGGAGGGGGCGGGGCCCGCGCCGGGAGTCAGGGCGATGGGAATCGGTCTCGCGGTGGGAGTGGGCGGGGCCGCAAGCTCAACGTCACAAACACACGGATTGGCTAGCGATGGAGGGGGCGGGGCCAGCTCAGGCCGGGAGCAGAAGGTCTCGCGGTGGGAGCGAGCGGGGCCGCGAGCCCGTACGTCACTAACGCCCGGAGCTCTTGGGGGTGGGGCCCGCGCGGGAGTCTGGGCGGTGCGGCTGGGAGCTTAGACGTCACCTTGAGGCGTTCGTGAGCCAGTTGGGAGAGAGGGGCGCGGCCTGCGCGCCTGAGATCGGGCATCTGCCGGCCGGGAAGTGAGAGCGGCCTAAGTGGGCGCTAGGGGTGGCTCTGGGCCCTAAATCACTTGGGCTCCCCACCGTCCGTGCATTCTCCCCGCCCTCGTCCCCCTTCCCGGGGCCCCAGGGCCTAGGATTCCCCGATCGCATCCGGGTCGGCCGCCCCCGCAGCGGCGGGAAGGGTCTGAACCCTAAGGGAGCGCCGGCCCCGGGTCAGGCACTCCTGAGGGCGCTTTGTGTGCTCATCCCTCGGGAAGCGGCTGCGGGGCAAGGCCCGCGCCTACGCGGTCCCCGAAGACCCCCTGCCACGGGCCCGCCTTCCCAGTCTGCAGGGCTGTCGCCCGTGCACATATGCCCGCTGCTTCCCACCGCCTCCGTCTCTGCTTCCCTTTCTCCTCCCTCGCTCCTCCCGGGAGGAAATGGGGCACTGGGCCAGTAGGCCGCCGGCACTCCAGGAGCAAGCAGCCTTCGAAGGGGCCCGGGCAAGCCAACGAGCACGCCAGTGGGCGCGGGCAGAGGGCGCCGTGCGATGTGTGCAGAGATGACGTGTGCCTAACGCTTCATGCCGTTCATTCACCCCGGGCACTGGCGGGAGCTGAAGTGGGGCTTCCTCTCCTGTCGGAATGGCCCCTGAGCCCAGCGTAGCCCAGCAGGGGGCAGACGTGGGTGTCGAGCTATGGAAGGGCTGCCAAGGCCTGCTCAGGAGCCTGGACTGTGGCTAGGATTCCCAGGGCCTTGATCAGATAAGGGCTGTCCTACGGAGAATGGAAAAGAGGTGATATTCTTTTTTATTTTTTTTTTGAGACAGAGTCTCGCTCTGTCACCCAAGCTGGAGTGCAGTGGTGCGATCTTGGCTCTCTGTAGCCCCCACCTACCAGGTTCAAGTGATTCTCCTGTGTCAGCCTCCCTAGTAGCTGGGAGTACAATCGCGTGCCACCACACCTGGCTACTTTTTGTACTTTTAGTAGAAATGGGGTTTCACCATGTTGGCCAGGCTGGTCTCAAACCCTGACCGCAACTGATCAGCCCGGCTTGGCCTCTCAAAGTGCTGGGATTACAGGCATGAGCCATCTCGTACAGCTGTGACATTCATATTCTAAACAAAACCAGCTGAGGGTATATGGGACCAACTAGTGTGCCCCTCACTGGGCAGGCCCCAAACTGGGAGCATGAAGAGGTGACATGCCATCCATGGTCTCACAGATGAGGGCTGGTGACAAGGTAAGAAGAGGGGATGACTCTGGTCATGTCCAGAATGGCTGACCCAACTGGTGAGGATCACAGACCAGTCGTCCATGTAGGTTTGCCCATGGGGTTAGAAAAGGTCGACAGCTGGGGGAGTAATGAGATGGGGCCCTGTTTTGAATACACACAAAGACCCTAACAAAGAGGAATTGCTGTTGCTGTGGCCCCGCTCTGCCCCCAGAAATATGAGAAGTGTGTGTCCATGAAGACGGTGCCTGGCAGTGTGCAGCAGGAGAGCCTTGGGTAGGGCCGGGGCTTGCACCTCATCTTTCAGAGCTCAGGGGACAGATGGCAGTTTGGACTCTGGGCTAGTCAGAGGCTGCCTCATGGATTTTTTAGTTTTGACAAAATCAGATTCCCCAGCACCTCTGCAAGCCTTCTGCAATCCTGGCCCCTCTCCCAGAGGCCTCTGTGTACTAAGCGCTGCTCCATCCTCCCCCATGCCACCCCTCCCCATGCGGATCCAAGCTGTTTCCTTATGAGGTCAAGGAATTCTAGATTTGCCTTCTCCCTAAGGAGCACCCCCCCAACCGTTCTGCACCTGCCTTGGCATTCTGCTTTTTATGTCCCACCCTTTTGCCACACAATCGGGTCCCACCACAGATGGTACAAGGAAGCTGAACTGTGATGGTCCTCCTGCACGCACCCTGTTTGTACCTGCAGCTTCAGTCCGGCCCCATTGCAGTGCAGCTCCACTCCAGACCACTTGTACAGGAAGAGTCAGGGCCCCACGATCAGGGGAGGCTTGTCCAAGAGCCCCAAGCACAGCAATTCATTCATGGAACATGATCACCTGGATGGCTGTGGCCCAGCCTCAGAGAGTTCCCTGCCAAGGGTAGGGTTGGATTTGCAGTCGTCAGAGGGTCTGGGAAGGGTGCGTACAGGAACATCTGAGGGTCTCCAGGGGGTTCCTCTGGGGAAGTGCAGGCAGAGGAAACATCGGGGTGCAACCAATTCTAAGTCAAGAATAAGAACACTGAGTCACTCCTTACAGATAGAATGGCTTGCAAGCAGTATGTGTTGTAGAACTTGCAATCCCAACATGATTGAGTTGCAAGGAAAAAATATCAACATGGAAACATTCCTCAGTATCTACGGACAAGTAGATGATCGTTCACTGAGCCGTTAAAATTATTTTTTTAATTTATTATTATTATTATTTGATACAGAGTATCACTCTTATCACCCAGGCTGGAGTTCAGTGGTACAATCTCGGCTCACTGCAACCTCTGCGGCCTGGATTCAAGCGATTATCCTGCCTCAGCCCCCAGAATAGCTGGGATTACAGGCACCTGCCACTGTGCCTGGCTAATTTTTGTATTTTTAGTACAGATGGGGTTTCACTATCTTGCCCAGGCTGGTCTTGAACTCCTGACCTTGTGATCCGCCCGCTTACAGGTGTGAGCCATCATGCCTGGCTTATTTCATTATTTTTTAGTGACAGGGTTTCACTGTGTGGTCCAGGCTGGAGTGCAGTGGTGAAATTATAGCTTACTGCAGCCTCCAACTCCTGGGCTTAAGTGATCCTCCCACCTCAACCTCCTGAGCAGCTGAGACTACCAGTGTACGTCACCATGCCCAGATAATTTTTACATTTTTGGTAGAGACAGTGTCTTGCTATGTTGCCTAGGTTAGTCTCAAACTCCTGGGCTCAGTTGATCCGCCTGCCTGGGCCTCCCACAGTGCTAGGATTATAGGTGTGAGCCACCATGCCCGGCCAACGTTTTCTTTAAGATCAGAATCTTCTTAATACTAAACAATACTTAACTTTTGCTTCAAGGATATTAAAGATCTTTTGGGTTTTGACTTGTCCTCAAATGCTTTGAAACATCTGCTCAGATGGTCAAACGCAAAAAGTCGTGATTACTGTGAAAATTAATGTCTTGAAGATTGTCACAATCAATCTTCGATAGTGAATAGTTAGGTAACGAAAAGTCTACTCATACCCTAGAACACTGCTTGGTCTTGTTACTGTTGGTGTCGCTGATTGGAGATTCAGCCTACCTTGCAGCAGGAATGAAGCCAATTCCAGTTTTCCAACATCATCAATGTAAGGAGATGTCTTTAGTTTTTATTATCTTCACCAGGGAAAGGCTGTTGCTATAGAAACCCTTGTCCCTTAGGCCAGGCACAATGGCTCACACCCATAATCCCAGCACTTTGGGAGGTCAAGGCAGGTGGGTCACGAGGTCAAGAGATTAAGACCATCCAGGCCAACATGGTGAAATCCTGTCTCTACTAAAAATACAAAAATTAGCTGGGCTTGGTGGCATGTGCCTGTAGTCCCAGCTACTCGGGAGGCTGAGGCAGGAGAATCTCTTAAACCCAGGAGGCGGAGGTTGCAGTGAGCCAAGATTGTACTCCAGCCTGGTGACAGTGAGACTCCATCTCAAAAAAAAAAAAAAAAGAGAAGAAAAGAAAAGAAGAGAAACCGCTGTCTCCACTGCAACCTGGAGAAAGTAGACACAAAGAATGGCTTTTATTTAGAGTGTGGAGGGGCAGGAGTGCAAAGAAAGGGTTCAAACATAGTGGGGGTCTTGAGATGCAGCCAAGCAGCCACTTCCTGTTTCATGCTCCCTCCACCTGTTACGGTGCCTGTGGGTGGGCAGGCTTCTCTGCTTGAGGGATAGCCTTGCTGTGAACCCCAGTACAGCTACCTCTTGGGCCTGAGCTCATCTAGCAAGTGGCCTCCCTATCGGGTCACACACTGGATGGTGCGGCTAGAGACGAGACCCTGGGCCTGACTGTTGGGAGGTTTCCTCAGGGCATCAGGTGTGAAATGTCATTGCCAGCACAGGCAGCAAGACAGAGAGGGCAACCAGTGCCTCGCCACAGTGTTAAACTGAGGCTTGCAGAACTAACTTAGCAGGTGCGACCAGACTCCCTTCCTCCCTCCCTCCCTCCCTTCGGGCCTTCCCTCTTTGGAATAAAATTGAAAACCGCAGCCTACTCTTTGCCGGTAGTAAGGGAAAGTATCGTTTTGTAAAACTTTTGTTTCAGGAGGTCACAGTGGCAACTGTAGTTCTTATTGGGGGTCGTAGGCAAGATGTTACACAGCACTGCTTGATGCCACTTTCCCCAAGGAAGTGACATTTGAGCTGAATCTGAAGCTACCAGGAAATGGACCTGTAGAAGAGGAAGAGAGCCTGGCAGTGCCAGGGCGTGGCTGTGGCCACCATGTTCACAGACACTTGGCTCTTTAGCTGCACTCTGCTGCACACTCCCAGGCTCTGGGACTGCCCCTGAGCGGTGCTGTTTCTGCTGCCCACTCCAGGCCAGACCTGGCAGGGCTCGATCTGTGGCAGTCGGGTTCATCCCAGGGCTTGGAGCCCTGCAGTCCAGTCCCGGGCCCCTGGCTGAGGTAGGTACCCAGCAAACACCTGCAACAACCTGTTGCCCCACCCCAGGGTGGCTCCTTGGAGAAGGTGGTCTTGGTCCTGGGCCTTTCCACCTGGGGTGTGCTTGGCTCCCCCAGACTCAAACATGCAGCATCCTTGTGATTGGGCCTAGACGTGGGCCCTGCAGACCCTGCGGGCGCTGGAGACGACTCCTCGCTAAGTCCCCCCTCCCCCAGGGCCTGGCAGCCCTCGCTGGCGGTGAGCTCATCTCGAGGGGCGGTGTCTCCCGGCGGCGGGTCGCTGGAGCTCAAGGCGCGCCCCCGCACCCTCCCTCCCGCACCCGTCCCAGGCTCCTGGGCAATTTTACCAATTAAGGCTTTCTCGCCGGGCCGGGCCGGGGCGGGCGCGGGGCGGGGGTGCAGCCAACAAGAAGGCGGGCGGCGGCGGCGGCCCATTCGCGTGGAGGCGCGCGGCGCACAGCGGACGCCGACGGAACCCCGAGGCGCCTGGCGCGGGCGCGAAAGCAATCCGGGCGCCACCCCGCGGTCACCGGTCGCCCTCAGGGACAGCAGGTGAGGTCTCCGCGGCCGGTAGGGTCGCCGCGCTCCTGGTCGGCCGAGGGCGGGGTTGGAGAAGGCGGGCAGAGAGGCCGGAGAACTCAGGCTCCAGCTCGCGCCCAGGTCCTGGCCAGGCTCAGCCGGGGTGCGTGAGCAGATGGAGGCGCCTCTGGCATCTGGGAGTGGGTGTCCAGAGAATGTCTCCCCTAGTTGACTCACGAGCCGTGTCTGTGCCCACGAGTGTGGGAGCCTGAGGCCATGGGGGTCCCCGAGAGACAGGGTGTCTGGGCACTTGGCAGGAGACTGATGACTGCATGGGTGCCCATGAACGGACCACTGCATGCCTATCTGAGAGAGAAGGGCCCTGACAACAAGAACTTGTGTGGACTTAGGGCGAGTGGCCACCTGGAAGGACACTTCTCAGTCAGTGTGCCCACTGGGAGAGGGACAGCTTGTGCCTTGCTGGTTCGAGTCCACAGCGCACCAGCTGCTTTGGGCACAGGGGAGCTGGCTCTGGGGCTGCTGTACTCCATCGGGGCCATGATGAGGATGAGGCCAGGCCAGGTTCCTTGGCTGGGCCCTGGGCCCTATCACAGGCTGGCTCTGAGCTGGATTCGCACCGCCAGCCAGGATGAGACCAACAATGTCCCCAGATTCCCATGCCACCTGGGGCCAGGCAAAGTAGGTGAAAATCCACTGGCAGACCCATTTGTAAGTGGTCCAAGCTGCACTGTCAAGGTGGGAGCTTGGGAATGGGCGACCTCACCTGCCGAACCTGGACTTGCCAGCACAGGTCTCTTCTCACCTTGCCAATCTGCGGCTTCCTTCCCTCCGGCGCCCCCTGGCTACTCAGGCTTGGAAATGGCTCCTTAGGGATTCAGCTGAAAGGCCTCTGGGCTTGGGCTCTACCTCGCAGTGGGAGGGTCTGGCCTGGGGTCTGAGGGCCAGGGGTAGTGTGGTGGGCGGGGTGTGTCTAGCATCCAAGAATCTACTCCAAATAAGGGAAAATATGAAAGAGCTGGATTTTGGCTTCCCAGGACTGCCCGATCTGGGGGCTTTGGGATCGGGCGACATCTGGTGGTAATACTATGTCCTCCTAGGGACAAGTATCCTCTACACGCCCATTCCTTGTTTCCTCTAAATAGGGAAAAGCTAGGGCTGGAAGACAGGACACCCACCTCCTGACACCCTTTCTGCTGCAGTTGACTACTGGTCACTCTGACTCAGTTTCCCTGAGCTCTGAAGATTAAGGAATGAGCCCAGACAACCCAGCTTAATGGTCCTTAGTGGAGAGAGAGTCAATTCTTGATGGAATTCCATGCCTGGGAACTTGCTTTCCAGTGGGACAGGAGGACCGGAAGGACAACTTCAAGTCCATCTTGAATGGGGCCGGGGAGGGAGGCGTCTGTATGGCATCCCCCTTCCCAGCCCCCCTTCCACCTCCACCCAGCTCCCAGACTCGGAGGTGCACTTGGTGCTGGTGTGTCTCCAAGTGATCAGGAGAGGGGCCAATTTACAGGGGTTGGCCTCCGTACTAGAAAATGCCATTTGTCAGCCGGGCGCGGTGGCTCACGCTTGTAATCCCAGCACTTTGGGAGGCCGAGGCGGGTGGATCACGAGGTCAAGAGATCGAGACCATCCTGGTCAACACGGTGAAACCCCGTCTCTACTAAAAAT